>NW_028294114.1:0-35045 GCF_964341445.2 Mesoplodon mirus | reverse complement strand
GATGGAAACCTTTTAAATGCACTTGGCCATGGGCTGGGTGCCCAACTCGGCAGTGTACGGTAAGTGAACTCTGTAGTGGGTCTTCCCACTTGGAAACACAAATTGCGTTCACACTTTCGACCAGGAGACTAGTGGCAGAGGCAAAAGCGGTGTCATTTCACAGGCTGCTCCACCAAATGTTGGCGGAGGCACTGGCATTTGACATGAAGCTGCACAGAAGCAGTGAACTCCGGCCCAGGGAAGACGATGCTGTGTGCACCGTCCTAACATGAAACAGTTCCTAAGTAACGGGACCCCTCTGTTGTCCGCTCTCGGATCCAAGATGTCCTGAGAGTGCTCCTTTAGTGACCAGAATCCACCCTGCCTGTGGGAAACATGAAGCGGTTCCTCTGGAACCTTCCCAACCCGGACACTCTATCTCTGTGGTCTTTGGAAGCTTTGCGAATGTAACAAAGTGGGCTCAACTCCAATGCGTGACAAGAGTCTCATGCCTCTCAACAGATGCCAGGGTGCTTCCTGTTGCTGCAGAAAGAATGCAGAAGTCTGTTTCTGGCTATAGGCTAGAAACGTGATGACCGCTGATCAAAATGCCTGCAGTGGTCTGTAGGGAAAGCGGCATGCACCTGGTGGTTCCCTCTCCGTAGCCAAACCACATGTATGGGTCACGGACATGTGCCCCTGGGCGTGGCAGGTGTGTGAAGCCACGTTTGGGGCAGAACCCTATGGATGGCCTGGAAAATGTGCCCCGCTTATAGGAAACAGTTAGGTTCCTTTCCAGGTAGCTGATAGGTATGTCACGTGAACTGCCTTTTCTGGATTGAGAATTTTGCCATGGAGTGCACAACAAGGAGCCAACTCTTCTGGAGATCTGGAACATCACTTTCGCAGAGGTGTCTTCATGCTGCCCCGAGCTCTGTGTTCCGTATAAATAATGGGAGTAAAAGGAGGATGGGGTTCAAAGCACGGACGGTTGGCCCTGGACGGGAGGTGCACGTGCAGCGGACGAGCTAGACGAGAGCAGTAGCATACCCACAATTCTTGGGGATTGCTCAGTGCTCATCCAGGTTCTTCCAAGCAGGCTCTGAAAGGCTTGCGCCCCGTTTCTCAACACGCCACACAAAAGGGCCTTCACACAGAGAGAGCTACGCTCCGAGGTTCTCAAGGGGATTTGGGAGGAGAGCTTTGCAGACCGCATAGGCAAGGAGTTTCTCACAAAGGTAAACGGGATGTGTACCTGACAGGCTAGTTGAAGAAAATCTCACAGGCAGTGGATTGGGCACAGGATAGATGTCAGGCGAGCACATGGTGTCTTTGGTCCAATACATCCTGTGACACTGTGCTGCATCGCTTCCCTTCAAAGGCTTTGCTACCACTGGGCCACATAAACAGATGGGCTGTGGAAATCAGTTTGACGCACATCGCAGCGTAGCCTTGCAGAGTTCCAACACCAAGCCCTGTGGAGACAGAGGGGTCTGAAAGCGTTTCACCCAAGACGGTTCGTTCAAAACCAGAGGTCACACCGAGCGCAGGGAGGCCTGCGGCGTAGAGTGCTGTGAGGGTAAAACGTTTCGTTCGTACACGCTCCTTGGAAGTGGAGTGTGGCAAAGGCTGCTCAAGGGGACGGGACGACAAAGCCTTCCCGGCTCAAGTTGCAGGGTGCTCGTTCTACATGGGATTCCCGGCTTTGTTCTTCGCTCTGGGCGACAAAGAAGCCCTTGGTGCGTGTTTGCTCGTTGCATGCGGGAAGTCCTTGGAGCGTGAGCCTTGAGGTGTCCAGTGTTCTCACTAATCAGTTCCGACCCCAGCAGGGAACACGGTAAAAAGGTCTTGGCACGGTGGCCTCAAGTCCATTGCAGAGGGGGCCTTGGCCACCGCATGGAGAACTGATTGGCTCTCCAGCTCAGAAAGTCTCATGAGGCGGTGGGTCGCAGGGAAACATGGGCATACCAGGTGGCTTTCCCTGCAGGAAGCATAGAGCCCTAGGTTCTTGAACACAGTGTAACCTAGGGGAAGAGTGTGCTACCCGGGTTGCTCGGGGGCTCCGATCCGTCAGGGGGCGCTTACGGCTCATTCTGAAAACCGTACGATGGAAACCTTTTAAATGCACTTGGCCATGGGCTGGGTGCCCAACTCGGCAGTGTACGGTAAGTGAACTCTGTAGTGGGTCTTCCCACTTGGAAACACAAATTGCGTTCACACTTTCGACCAGGAGACTAGTGGCAGAGGCAAAAGCGGTGTCATTTCACAGGCTGCTCCACCAAATGTTGGCGGAGGCACTGGCATTTGACATGAAGCTGCACAGAAGCAGTGAACTCCGGCCCAGGGAAGACGATGCTGTGTGCACCGTCCTAACATGAAACAGTTCCTAAGTAACGGGACCCCTCTGTTGTCCGCTCTCGGATCCAAGATGTCCTGAGAGTGCTCCTTTAGTGACCAGAATCCACCCTGCCTGTGGGAAACATGAAGCGGTTCCTCTGGAACCTTCCCAACCCGGACACTCTATCTCTGTGGTCTTTGGAAGCTTTGCGAATGTAACAAAGTGGGCTCAACTCCAATGCGTGACAAGAGTCTCATGCCTCTCAACAGATGCCAGGGTGCTTCCTGTTGCTGCAGAAAGAATGCAGAAGTCTGTTTCTGGCTATAGGCTAGAAACGTGATGACCGCTGATCAAAATGCCTGCAGTGGTCTGTAGGGAAAGCGGCATGCACCTGGTGGTTCCCTCTCCGTAGCCAAACCACATGTATGGGTCACGGACATGTGCCCCTGGGCGTGGCAGGTGTGTGAAGCCACGTTTGGGGCAGAACCCTATGGATGGCCTGGAAAATGTGCCCCGCTTATAGGAAACAGTTAGGTTCCTTTCCAGGTAGCTGATAGGTATGTCACGTGAACTGCCTTTTCTGGATTGAGAATTTTGCCATGGAGTGCACAACAAGGAGCCAACTCTTCTGGAGATCTGGAACATCACTTTCGCAGAGGTGTCTTCATGCTGCCCCGAGCTCTGTGTTCCGTATAAATAATGGGAGTAAAAGGAGGATGGGGTTCAAAGCACGGACGGTTGGCCCTGGACGGGAGGTGCACGTGCAGCGGACGAGCTAGACGAGAGCAGTAGCATACCCACAATTCTTGGGGATTGCTCAGTGCTCATCCAGGTTCTTCCAAGCAGGCTCTGAAAGGCTTGCGCCCCGTTTCTCAACACGCCACACAAAAGGGCCTTCACACAGAGAGAGCTACGCTCCGAGGTTCTCAAGGGGATTTGGGAGGAGAGCTTTGCAGACCGCATAGGCAAGGAGTTTCTCACAAAAGTAAACGGGATGTGTACCTGACAGGCTAGTTGAAGAAAATCTCACAGGCAGTGGATTGGGCACAGGATAGATGTCAGGCGAGCACATGGTGTCTTTGGTCCAATACATCCTGTGACACTGTGCTGCATCGCTTCCCTTCAAAGGCTTTGCTACCACTGGGCCACATAAACAGATGGGCTGTGGAAATCAGTTTGACGCACATCGCAGCGTAGCCTTGCAGAGTTCCAACACCAAGCCCTGTGGAGACAGAGGGGTCTGAAAGCGTTTCACCCAAGACGGTTCGTTCAAAACCAGAGGTCACACCGAGCGCAGGGAGGCCTGCGGCGTAGAGTGCTGTGAGGGTAAAACGTTTCGTTCGTACACGCTCCTTGGAAGTGGAGTGTGGCAAAGGCTGCTCAAGGGGACGGGACGACAAAGCCTTCCCGGCTCAAGTTGCAGGGTGCTCGTTCTACATGGGATTCCCGGCTTTGTTCTTCGCTCTGGGCGACAAAGAAGCCCTTGGTGCGTGTTTGCTCGTTGCATGCGGGAAGTCCTTGGAGCGTGAGCCTTGAGGTGTCCAGTGTTCTCACTAATCAGTTCCGACCCCAGCAGGGAACACGGTAAAAAGGTCTTGGCACGGTGGCCTCAAGTCCATTGCAGAGGGGGCCTTGGCCACCGCATGGAGAACTGATTGGCTCTCCAGCTCAGAAAGTCTCATGAGGCGGTGGGTCGCAGGGAAACATGGGCATACCAGGTGGCTTTCCCTGCAGGAAGCATAGAGCCCTAGGTTCTTGAACACAGTGTAACCTAGGGGAAGAGTGTGCTACCCGGGTTGCTCGGGGGCTCCGATCCGTCAGGGGGCGCTTACGGCTCATTCTGAAAACCGTACGATGGAAACCTTTTAAATGCACTTGGCCATGGGCTGGGTGCCCAACTCGGCAGTGTACGGTAAGTGAACTCTGTAGTGGGTCTTCCCACTTGGAAACACAAATTGCGTTCACACTTTCGACCAGGAGACTAGTGGCAGAGGCAAAAGCGGTGTCATTTCACAGGCTGCTCCACCAAATGTTGGCGGAGGCACTGGCATTTGACATGAAGCTGCACAGAAGCAGTGAACTCCGGCCCAGGGAAGACGATGCTGTGTGCACCGTCCTAACATGAAACAGTTCCTAAGTAACGGGACCCCTCTGTTGTCCGCTCTCGGATCCAAGATGTCCTGAGAGTGCTCCTTTAGTGACCAGAATCCACCCTGCCTGTGGGAAACATGAAGCGGTTCCTCTGGAACCTTCCCAACCCGGACACTCTATCTCTGTGGTCTTTGGAAGCTTTGCGAATGTAACAAAGTGGGCTCAACTCCAATGCGTGACAAGAGTCTCATGCCTCTCAACAGATGCCAGGGTGCTTCCTGTTGCTGCAGAAAGAATGCAGAAGTCTGTTTCTGGCTATAGGCTAGAAACGTGATGACCGCTGATCAAAATGCCTGCAGTGGTCTGTAGGGAAAGCGGCATGCACCTGGTGGTTCCCTCTCCGTAGCCAAACCACATGTATGGGTCACGGACATGTGCCCCTGGGCGTGGCAGGTGTGTGAAGCCACGTTTGGGGCAGAACCCTATGGATGGCCTGGAAAATGTGCCCCGCTTATAGGAAACAGTTAGGTTCCTTTCCAGGTAGCTGATAGGTATGTCACGTGAACTGCCTTTTCTGGATTGAGAATTTTGCCATGGAGTGCACAACAAGGAGCCAACTCTTCTGGAGATCTGGAACATCACTTTCGCAGAGGTGTCTTCATGCTGCCCCGAGCTCTGTGTTCCGTATAAATAATGGGAGTAAAAGGAGGATGGGGTTCAAAGCACGGACGGTTGGCCCTGGACGGGAGGTGCACGTGCAGCGGACGAGCTAGACGAGAGCAGTAGCATACCCACAATTCTTGGGGATTGCTCAGTGCTCATCCAGGTTCTTCCAAGCAGGCTCTGAAAGGCTTGCGCCCCGTTTCTCAACACGCCACACAAAAGGGCCTTCACACAGAGAGAGCTACGCTCCGAGGTTCTCAAGGGGATTTGGGAGGAGAGCTTTGCAGACCGCATAGGCAAGGAGTTTCTCACAAAGGTAAACGGGATGTGTACCTGACAGGCTAGTTGAAGAAAATCTCACAGGCAGTGGATTGGGCACAGGATAGATGTCAGGCGAGCACATGGTGTCTTTGGTCCAATACATCCTGTGACACTGTGCTGCATCGCTTCCCTTCAAAGGCTTTGCTACCACTGGGCCACATAAACAGATGGGCTGTGGAAATCAGTTTGACGCACATCGCAGCGTAGCCTTGCAGAGTTCCAACACCAAGCCCTGTGGAGACAGAGGGGTCTGAAAGCGTTTCACCCAAGACGGTTCGTTCAAAACCAGAGGTCACACCGAGCGCAGGGAGGCCTGCGGCGTAGAGTGCTGTGAGGGTAAAACGTTTCGTTCGTACACGCTCCTTGGAAGTGGAGTGTGGCAAAGGCTGCTCAAGGGGACGGGACGACAAAGCCTTCCCGGCTCAAGTTGCAGGGTGCTCGTTCTACATGGGATTCCCGGCTTTGTTCTTCGCTCTGGGCGACAAAGAAGCCCTTGGTGCGTGTTTGCTCGTTGCATGCGGGAAGTCCTTGGAGCGTGAGCCTTGAGGTGTCCAGTGTTCTCACTAATCAGTTCCGACCCCAGCAGGGAACACGGTAAAAAGGTCTTGGCACGGTGGCCTCAAGTCCATTGCAGAGGGGGCCTTGGCCACCGCATGGAGAACTGATTGGCTCTCCAGCTCAGAAAGTCTCATGAGGCGGTGGGTCGCAGGGAAACATGGGCATACCAGGTGGCTTTCCCTGCAGGAAGCATAGAGCCCTAGGTTCTTGAACACAGTGTAACCTAGGGGAAGAGTGTGCTACCCGGGTTGCTCGGGGGCTCCGATCCGTCAGGGGGCGCTTACGGCTCATTCTGAAAACCGTACGATGGAAACCTTTTAAATGCACTTGGCCATGGGCTGGGTGCCCAACTCGGCAGTGTACGGTAAGTGAACTCTGTAGTGGGTCTTCCCACTTGGAAACACAAATTGCGTTCACACTTTCGACCAGGAGACTAGTGGCAGAGGCAAAAGCGGTGTCATTTCACAGGCTGCTCCACCAAATGTTGGCGGAGGCACTGGCATTTGACATGAAGCTGCACAGAAGCAGTGAACTCCGGCCCAGGGAAGACGATGCTGTGTGCACCGTCCTAACATGAAACAGTTCCTAAGTAACGGGACCCCTCTGTTGTCCGCTCTCGGATCCAAGATGTCCTGAGAGTGCTCCTTTAGTGACCAGAATCCACCCTGCCTGTGGGAAACATGAAGCGGTTCCTCTGGAACCTTCCCAACCCGGACACTCTATCTCTGTGGTCTTTGGAAGCTTTGCGAATGTAACAAAGTGGGCTCAACTCCAATGCGTGACAAGAGTCTCATGCCTCTCAACAGATGCCAGGGTGCTTCCTGTTGCTGCAGAAAGAATGCAGAAGTCTGTTTCTGGCTATAGGCTAGAAACGTGATGACCGCTGATCAAAATGCCTGCAGTGGTCTGTAGGGAAAGCGGCATGCACCTGGTGGTTCCCTCTCCGTAGCCAAACCACATGTATGGGTCACGGACATGTGCCCCTGGGCGTGGCAGGTGTGTGAAGCCACGTTTGGGGCAGAACCCTATGGATGGCCTGGAAAATGTGCCCCGCTTATAGGAAACAGTTAGGTTCCTTTCCAGGTAGCTGATAGGTATGTCACGTGAACTGCCTTTTCTGGATTGAGAATTTTGCCATGGAGTGCACAACAAGGAGCCAACTCTTCTGGAGATCTGGAACATCACTTTCGCAGAGGTGTCTTCATGCTGCCCCGAGCTCTGTGTTCCGTATAAATAATGGGAGTAAAAGGAGGATGGGGTTCAAAGCACGGACGGTTGGCCCTGGACGGGAGGTGCACGTGCAGCGGACGAGCTAGACGAGAGCAGTAGCATACCCACAATTCTTGGGGATTGCTCAGTGCTCATCCAGGTTCTTCCAAGCAGGCTCTGAAAGGCTTGCGCCCCGTTTCTCAACACGCCACACAAAAGGGCCTTCACACAGAGAGAGCTACGCTCCGAGGTTCTCAAGGGGATTTGGGAGGAGAGCTTTGCAGACCGCATAGGCAAGGAGTTTCTCACAAAGGTAAACGGGATGTGTACCTGACAGGCTAGTTGAAGAAAATCTCACAGGCAGTGGATTGGGCACAGGATAGATGTCAGGCGAGCACATGGTGTCTTTGGTCCAATACATCCTGTGACACTGTGCTGCATCGCTTCCCTTCAAAGGCTTTGCTACCACTGGGCCACATAAACAGATGGGCTGTGGAAATCAGTTTGACGCACATCGCAGCGTAGCCTTGCAGAGTTCCAACACCAAGCCCTGTGGAGACAGAGGGGTCTGAAAGCGTTTCACCCAAGACGGTTCGTTCAAAACCAGAGGTCACACCGAGCGCAGGGAGGCCTGCGGCGTAGAGTGCTGTGAGGGTAAAACGTTTCGTTCGTACACGCTCCTTGGAAGTGGAGTGTGGCAAAGGCTGCTCAAGGGGACGGGACGACAAAGCCTTCCCGGCTCAAGTTGCAGGGTGCTCGTTCTACATGGGATTCCCGGCTTTGTTCTTCGCTCTGGGCGACAAAGAAGCCCTTGGTGCGTGTTTGCTCGTTGCATGCGGGAAGTCCTTGGAGCGTGAGCCTTGAGGTGTCCAGTGTTCTCACTAATCAGTTCCGACCCCAGCAGGGAACACGGTAAAAAGGTCTTGGCACGGTGGCCTCAAGTCCATTGCAGAGGGGGCCTTGGCCACCGCATGGAGAACTGATTGGCTCTCCAGCTCAGAAAGTCTCATGAGGCGGTGGGTCGCAGGGAAACATGGGCATACCAGGTGGCTTTCCCTGCAGGAAGCATAGAGCCCTAGGTTCTTGAACACAGTGTAACCTAGGGGAAGAGTGTGCTACCCGGGTTGCTCGGGGGCTCCGATCCGTCAGGGGGCGCTTACGGCTCATTCTGAAAACCGTACGATGGAAACCTTTTAAATGCACTTGGCCATGGGCTGGGTGCCCAACTCGGCAGTGTACGGTAAGTGAACTCTGTAGTGGGTCTTCCCACTTGGAAACACAAATTGCGTTCACACTTTCGACCAGGAGACTAGTGGCAGAGGCAAAAGCGGTGTCATTTCACAGGCTGCTCCACCAAATGTTGGCGGAGGCACTGGCATTTGACATGAAGCTGCACAGAAGCAGTGAACTCCGGCCCAGGGAAGACGATGCTGTGTGCACCGTCCTAACATGAAACAGTTCCTAAGTAACGGGACCCCTCTGTTGTCCGCTCTCGGATCCAAGATGTCCTGAGAGTGCTCCTTTAGTGACCAGAATCCACCCTGCCTGTGGGAAACATGAAGCGGTTCCTCTGGAACCTTCCCAACCCGGACACTCTATCTCTGTGGTCTTTGGAAGCTTTGCGAATGTAACAAAGTGGGCTCAACTCCAATGCGTGACAAGAGTCTCATGCCTCTCAACAGATGCCAGGGTGCTTCCTGTTGCTGCAGAAAGAATGCAGAAGTCTGTTTCTGGCTATAGGCTAGAAACGTGATGACCGCTGATCAAAATGCCTGCAGTGGTCTGTAGGGAAAGCGGCATGCACCTGGTGGTTCCCTCTCCGTAGCCAAACCACATGTATGGGTCACGGACATGTGCCCCTGGGCGTGGCAGGTGTGTGAAGCCACGTTTGGGGCAGAACCCTATGGATGGCCTGGAAAATGTGCCCCGCTTATAGGAAACAGTTAGGTTCCTTTCCAGGTAGCTGATAGGTATGTCACGTGAACTGCCTTTTCTGGATTGAGAATTTTGCCATGGAGTGCACAACAAGGAGCCAACTCTTCTGGAGATCTGGAACATCACTTTCGCAGAGGTGTCTTCATGCTGCCCCGAGCTCTGTGTTCCGTATAAATAATGGGAGTAAAAGGAGGATGGGGTTCAAAGCACGGACGGTTGGCCCTGGACGGGAGGTGCACGTGCAGCGGACGAGCTAGACGAGAGCAGTAGCATACCCACAATTCTTGGGGATTGCTCAGTGCTCATCCAGGTTCTTCCAAGCAGGCTCTGAAAGGCTTGCGCCCCGTTTCTCAACACGCCACACAAAAGGGCCTTCACACAGAGAGAGCTACGCTCCGAGGTTCTCAAGGGGATTTGGGAGGAGAGCTTTGCAGACCGCATAGGCAAGGAGTTTCTCACAAAGGTAAACGGGATGTGTACCTGACAGGCTAGTTGAAGAAAATCTCACAGGCAGTGGATTGGGCACAGGATAGATGTCAGGCGAGCACATGGTGTCTTTGGTCCAATACATCCTGTGACACTGTGCTGCATCGCTTCCCTTCAAAGGCTTTGCTACCACTGGGCCACATAAACAGATGGGCTGTGGAAATCAGTTTGACGCACATCGCAGCGTAGCCTTGCAGAGTTCCAACACCAAGCCCTGTGGAGACAGAGGGGTCTGAAAGCGTTTCACCCAAGACGGTTCGTTCAAAACCAGAGGTCACACCGAGCGCAGGGAGGCCTGCGGCGTAGAGTGCTGTGAGGGTAAAACGTTTCGTTCGTACACGCTCCTTGGAAGTGGAGTGTGGCAAAGGCTGCTCAAGGGGACGGGACGACAAAGCCTTCCCGGCTCAAGTTGCAGGGTGCTCGTTCTACATGGGATTCCCGGCTTTGTTCTTCGCTCTGGGCGACAAAGAAGCCCTTGGTGCGTGTTTGCTCGTTGCATGCGGGAAGTCCTTGGAGCGTGAGCCTTGAGGTGTCCAGTGTTCTCACTAATCAGTTCCGACCCCAGCAGGGAACACGGTAAAAAGGTCTTGGCACGGTGGCCTCAAGTCCATTGCAGAGGGGGCCTTGGCCACCGCATGGAGAACTGATTGGCTCTCCAGCTCAGAAAGTCTCATGAGGCGGTGGGTCGCAGGGAAACATGGGCATACCAGGTGGCTTTCCCTGCAGGAAGCATAGAGCCCTAGGTCCTTGAACACAGTGTAACCTAGGGGAAGAGTGTGCTACCCGGGTTGCTCGGGGGCTCCGATCCGTCAGGGGGCGCTTACGGCTCATTCTGAAAACCGTACGATGGAAACCTTTTAAATGCACTTGGCCATGGGCTGGGTGCCCAACTCGGCAGTGTACGGTAAGTGAACTCTGTAGTGGGTCTTCCCACTTGGAAACACAAATTGCGTTCACACTTTCGACCAGGAGACTAGTGGCAGAGGCAAAAGCGGTGTCATTTCACAGGCTGCTCCACCAAATGTTGGCGGAGGCACTGGCATTTGACATGAAGCTGCACAGAAGCAGTGAACTCCGGCCCAGGGAAGACGATGCTGTGTGCACCGTCCTAACATGAAACAGTTCCTAAGTAACGGGACCCCTCTGTTGTCCGCTCTCGGATCCAAGATGTCCTGAGAGTGCTCCTTTAGTGACCAGAATCCACCCTGCCTGTGGGAAACATGAAGCGGTTCCTCTGGAACCTTCCCAACCCGGACACTCTATCTCTGTGGTCTTTGGAAGCTTTGCGAATGTAACAAAGTGGGCTCAACTCCAATGCGTGACAAGAGTCTCATGCCTCTCAACAGATGCCAGGGTGCTTCCTGTTGCTGCAGAAAGAATGCAGAAGTCTGTTTCTGGCTATAGGCTAGAAACGTGATGACCGCTGATCAAAATGCCTGCAGTGGTCTGTAGGGAAAGCGGCATGCACCTGGTGGTTCCCTCTCCGTAGCCAAACCACATGTATGGGTCACGGACATGTGCCCCTGGGCGTGGCAGGTGTGTGAAGCCACGTTTGGGGCAGAACCCTATGGATGGCCTGGAAAATGTGCCCCGCTTATAGGAAACAGTTAGGTTCCTTTCCAGGTAGCTGATAGGTATGTCACGTGAACTGCCTTTTCTGGATTGAGAATTTTGCCATGGAGTGCACAACAAGGAGCCAACTCTTCTGGAGATCTGGAACATCACTTTCGCAGAGGTGTCTTCATGCTGCCCCGAGCTCTGTGTTCCGTATAAATAATGGGAGTAAAAGGAGGATGGGGTTCAAAGCACGGACGGTTGGCCCTGGACGGGAGGTGCACGTGCAGCGGACGAGCTAGACGAGAGCAGTAGCATACCCACAATTCTTGGGGATTGCTCAGTGCTCATCCAGGTTCTTCCAAGCAGGCTCTGAAAGGCTTGCGCCCCGTTTCTCAACACGCCACACAAAAGGGCCTTCACACAGAGAGAGCTACGCTCCGAGGTTCTCAAGGGGATTTGGGAGGAGAGCTTTGCAGACCGCATAGGCAAGGAGTTTCTCACAAAGGTAAACGGGATGTGTACCTGACAGGCTAGTTGAAGAAAATCTCACAGGCAGTGGATTGGGCACAGGATAGATGTCAGGCGAGCACATGGTGTCTTTGGTCCAATACATCCTGTGACACTGTGCTGCATCGCTTCCCTTCAAAGGCTTTGCTACCACTGGGCCACATAAACAGATGGGCTGTGGAAATCAGTTTGACGCACATCGCAGCGTAGCCTTGCAGAGTTCCAACACCAAGCCCTGTGGAGACAGAGGGGTCTGAAAGCGTTTCACCCAAGACGGTTCGTTCAAAACCAGAGGTCACACCGAGCGCAGGGAGGCCTGCGGCGTAGAGTGCTGTGAGGGTAAAACGTTTCGTTCGTACACGCTCCTTGGAAGTGGAGTGTGGCAAAGGCTGCTCAAGGGGACGGGACGACAAAGCCTTCCCGGCTCAAGTTGCAGGGTGCTCGTTCTACATGGGATTCCCGGCTTTGTTCTTCGCTCTGGGCGACAAAGAAGCCCTTGGTGCGTGTTTGCTCGTTGCATGCGGGAAGTCCTTGGAGCGTGAGCCTTGAGGTGTCCAGTGTTCTCACTAATCAGTTCCGACCCCAGCAGGGAACACGGTAAAAAGGTCTTGGCACGGTGGCCTCAAGTCCATTGCAGAGGGGGCCTTGGCCACCGCATGGAGAACTGATTGGCTCTCCAGCTCAGAAAGTCTCATGAGGCGGTGGGTCGCAGGGAAACATGGGCATACCAGGTGGCTTTCCCTGCAGGAAGCATAGAGCCCTAGGTCCTTGAACACAGTGTAACCTAGGGGAAGAGTGTGCTACCCGGGTTGCTCGGGGGCTCCGATCCGTCAGGGGGCGCTTACGGCTCATTCTGAAAACCGTACGATGGAAACCTTTTAAATGCACTTGGCCATGGGCTGGGTGCCCAACTCGGCAGTGTACGGTAAGTGAACTCTGTAGTGGGTCTTCCCACTTGGAAACACAAATTGCGTTCACACTTTCGACCAGGAGACTAGTGGCAGAGGCAAAAGCGGTGTCATTTCACAGGCTGCTCCACCAAATGTTGGCGGAGGCACTGGCATTTGACATGAAGCTGCACAGAAGCAGTGAACTCCGGCCCAGGGAAGACGATGCTGTGTGCACCGTCCTAACATGAAACAGTTCCTAAGTAACGGGACCCCTCTGTTGTCCGCTCTCGGATCCAAGATGTCCTGAGAGTGCTCCTTTAGTGACCAGAATCCACCCTGCCTGTGGGAAACATGAAGCGGTTCCTCTGGAACCTTCCCAACCCGGACACTCTATCTCTGTGGTCTTTGGAAGCTTTGCGAATGTAACAAAGTGGGCTCAACTCCAATGCGTGACAAGAGTCTCATGCCTCTCAACAGATGCCAGGGTGCTTCCTGTTGCTGCAGAAAGAATGCAGAAGTCTGTTTCTGGCTATAGGCTAGAAACGTGATGACCGCTGATCAAAATGCCTGCAGTGGTCTGTAGGGAAAGCGGCATGCACCTGGTGGTTTCCTCTCCGTAGCCAAACCACATGTATGGGTCACGGACATGTGCCCCTGGGCGTGGCAGGTGTGTGAAGCCACGTTTGGGGCAGAACCCTATGGATGGCCTGGAAAATGTGCCCCGCTTATAGGAAACAGTTAGGTTCCTTTCCAGGTAGCTGATAGGTATGTCACGTGAACTGCCTTTTCTGGATTGAGAATTTTGCCATGGAGTGCACAACAAGGAGCCAACTCTTCTGGAGATCTGGAACATCACTTTCGCAGAGGTGTCTTCATGCTGCCCCGAGCTCTGTGTTCCGTATAAATAATGGGAGTAAAAGGAGGATGGGGTTCAAAGCACGGACGGTTGGCCCTGGACGGGAGGTGCACGTGCAGCGGACGAGCTAGACGAGAGCAGTAGCATACCCACAATTCTTGGGGATTGCTCAGTGCTCATCCAGGTTCTTCCAAGCAGGCTCTGAAAGGCTTGCGCCCCGTTTCTCAACACGCCACACAAAAGGGCCTTCACACAGAGAGAGCTACGCTCCGAGGTTCTCAAGGGGATTTGGGAGGAGAGCTTTGCAGACCGCATAGGCAAGGAGTTTCTCACAAAGGTAAACGGGATGTGTACCTGACAGGCTAGTTGAAGAAAATCTCACAGGCAGTGGATTGGGCACAGGATAGATGTCAGGCGAGCACATGGTGTCTTTGGTCCAATACATCCTGTGACACTGTGCTGCATCGCTTCCCTTCAAAGGCTTTGCTACCACTGGGCCACATAAACAGATGGGCTGTGGAAATCAGTTTGACGCACATCGCAGCGTAGCCTTGCAGAGTTCCAACACCAAGCCCTGTGGAGACAGAGGGGTCTGAAAGCGTTTCACCCAAGACGGTTCGTTCAAAACCAGAGGTCACACCGAGCGCAGGGAGGCCTGCGGCGTAGAGTGCTGTGAGGGTAAAACGTTTCGTTCGTACACGCTCCTTGGAAGTGGAGTGTGGCAAAGGCTGCTCAAGGGGACGGGACGACAAAGCCTTCCCGGCTCAAGTTGCAGGGTGCTCGTTCTACATGGGATTCCCGGCTTTGTTCTTCGCTCTGGGCGACAAAGAAGCCCTTGGTGCGTGTTTGCTCGTTGCATGCGGGAAGTCCTTGGAGCGTGAGCCTTGAGGTGTCCAGTGTTCTCACTAATCAGTTCCGACCCCAGCAGGGAACACGGTAAAAAGGTCTTGGCACGGTGGCCTCAAGTCCATTGCAGAGGGGGCCTTGGCCACCGCATGGAGAACTGATTGGCTCTCCAGCTCAGAAAGTCTCATGAGGCGGTGGGTCGCAGGGAAACATGGGCATACCAGGTGGCTTTCCCTGCAGGAAGCATAGAGCCCTAGGTCCTTGAACACAGTGTAACCTAGGGGAAGAGTGTGCTACCCGGGTTGCTCGGGGGCTCCGATCCGTCAGGGGGCGCTTACGGCTCATTCTGAAAACCGTACGATGGAAACCTTTTAAATGCACTTGGCCATGGGCTGGGTGCCCAACTCGGCAGTGTACGGTAAGTGAACTCTGTAGTGGGTCTTCCCACTTGGAAACACAAATTGCGTTCACACTTTCGACCAGGAGACTAGTGGCAGAGGCAAAAGCGGTGTCATTTCACAGGCTGCTCCACCAAATGTTGGCGGAGGCACTGGCATTTGACATGAAGCTGCACAGAAGCAGTGAACTCCGGCCCAGGGAAGACGATGCTGTGTGCACCGTCCTAACATGAAACAGTTCCTAAGTAACGGGACCCCTCTGTTGTCCGCTCTCGGATCCAAGATGTCCTGAGAGTGCTCCTTTAGTGACCAGAATCCACCCTGCCTGTGGGAAACATGAAGCGGTTCCTCTGGAACCTTCCCAACCCGGACACTCTATCTCTGTGGTCTTTGGAAGCTTTGCGAATGTAACAAAGTGGGCTCAACTCCAATGCGTGACAAGAGTCTCATGCCTCTCAACAGATGCCAGGGTGCTTCCTGTTGCTGCAGAAAGAATGCAGAAGTCTGTTTCTGGCTATAGGCTAGAAACGTGATGACCGCTGATCAAAATGCCTGCAGTGGTCTGTAGGGAAAGCGGCATGCACCTGGTGGTTTCCTCTCCGTAGCCAAACCACATGTATGGGTCACGGACATGTGCCCCTGGGCGTGGCAGGTGTGTGAAGCCACGTTTGGGGCAGAACCCTATGGATGGCCTGGAAAATGTGCCCCGCTTATAGGAAACAGTTAGGTTCCTTTCCAGGTAGCTGATAGGTATGTCACGTGAACTGCCTTTTCTGGATTGAGAATTTTGCCATGGAGTGCACAACAAGGAGCCAACTCTTCTGGAGATCTGGAACATCACTTTCGCAGAGGTGTCTTCATGCTGCCCCGAGCTCTGTGTTCCGTATAAATAATGGGAGTAAAAGGAGGATGGGGTTCAAAGCACGGACGGTTGGCCCTGGACGGGAGGTGCACGTGCAGCGGACGAGCTAGACGAGAGCAGTAGCATACCCACAATTCTTGGGGATTGCTCAGTGCTCATCCAGGTTCTTCCAAGCAGGCTCTGAAAGGCTTGCGCCCCGTTTCTCAACACGCCACACAAAAGGGCCTTCACACAGAGAGAGCTACGCTCCGAGGTTCTCAAGGGGATTTGGGAGGAGAGCTTTGCAGACCGCATAGGCAAGGAGTTTCTCACAAAGGTAAACGGGATGTGTACCTGACAGGCTAGTTGAAGAAAATCTCACAGGCAGTGGATTGGGCACAGGATAGATGTCAGGCGAGCACATGGTGTCTTTGGTCCAATACATCCTGTGACACTGTGCTGCATCGCTTCCCTTCAAAGGCTTTGCTACCACTGGGCCACATAAACAGATGGGCTGTGGAAATCAGTTTGACGCACATCGCAGCGTAGCCTTGCAGAGTTCCAACACCAAGCCCTGTGGAGACAGAGGGGTCTGAAAGCGTTTCACCCAAGACGGTTCGTTCAAAACCAGAGGTCACACCGAGCGCAGGGAGGCCTGCGGCGTAGAGTGCGGTGAGGGTAAAACGTTTCGTTCGTACACGCTCCTTGGAAGTGGAGTGTGGCAAAGGCTGCTCAAGGGGACGGGACGACAAAGCCTTCCCGGCTCAAGTTGCAGGGTGCTCGTTCTACATGGGATTCCCGGCTTTGTTCTTCGCTCTGGGCGACAAAGAAGCCCTTGGTGCGTGTTTGCTCGTTGCATGCGGGAAGTCCTTGGAGCGTGAGCCTTGAGGTGTCCAGTGTTCTCACTAATCAGTTCCGACCCCAGCAGGGAACACGGTAAAAAGGTCTTGGCACGGTGGCCTCAAGTCCATTGCAGAGGGGGCCTTGGCCACCGCATGGAGAACTGATTGGCTCTCCAGCTCAGAAAGTCTCATGAGGTGGTGGGTCGCAGGGAAACATGGGCATACCAGGTGGCTTTCCCTGCAGGAAGCATAGAGCCCTAGGTCCTTGAACACAGTGTAACCTAGGGGAAGAGTGTGCTACCCGGGTTGCTCGGGGGCTCCGATCCGTCAGGGGGCGCTTACGGCTCATTCTGAAAACCGTACGATGGAAACCTTTTAAATGCACTTGGCCATGGGCTGGGTGCCCAACTCGGCAGTGTACGGTAAGTGAACTCTGTAGTGGGTCTTCCCACTTGGAAACACAAATTGCGTTCACACTTTCGACCAGGAGACTAGTGGCAGAGGCAAAAGCGGTGTCATTTCACAGGCTGCTCCACCAAATGTTGGCGGAGGCACTGGCATTTGACATGAAGCTGCACAGAAGCAGTGAACTCCGGCCCAGGGAAGACGATGCTGTGTGCACCGTCCTAACATGAAACAGTTCCTAAGTAACGGGACCCCTCTGTTGTCCGCTCTCGGATCCAAGATGTCCTGAGAGTGCTCCTTTAGTGACCAGAATCCACCCTGCCTGTGGGAAACATGAAGCGGTTCCTCTGGAACCTTCCCAACCCGGACACTCTATCTCTGTGGTCTTTGGAAGCTTTGCGAATGTAACAAAGTGGGCTCAACTCCAATGCGTGACAAGAGTCTCATGCCTCTCAACAGATGCCAGGGTGCTTCCTGTTGCTGCAGAAAGAATGCAGAAGTCTGTTTCTGGCTATAGGCTAGAAACGTGATGACCGCTGATCAAAATGCCTGCAGTGGTCTGTAGGGAAAGCGGCATGCACCTGGTGGTTTCCTCTCCGTAGCCAAACCACATGTATGGGTCACGGACATGTGCCCCTGGGCGTGGCAGGTGTGTGAAGCCACGTTTGGGGCAGAACCCTATGGATGGCCTGGAAAATGTGCCCCGCTTATAGGAAACAGTTAGGTTCCTTTCCAGGTAGCTGATAGGTATGTCACGTGAACTGCCTTTTCTGGATTGAGAATTTTGCCATGGAGTGCACAACAAGGAGCCAACTCTTCTGGAGATCTGGAACATCACTTTCGCAGAGGTGTCTTCATGCTGCCCCGAGCTCTGTGTTCCGTATAAATAATGGGAGTAAAAGGAGGATGGGGTTCAAAGCACGGACGGTTGGCCCTGGACGGGAGGTGCACGTGCAGCGGACGAGCTAGACGAGAGCAGTAGCATACCCACAATTCTTGGGGATTGCTCAGTGCTCATCCAGGTTCTTCCAAGCAGGCTCTGAAAGGCTTGCGCCCCGTTTCTCAACACGCCACACAAAAGGGCCTTCACACAGAGAGAGCTACGCTCCGAGGTTCTCAAGGGGATTTGGGAGGAGAGCTTTGCAGACCGCATAGGCAAGGAGTTTCTCACAAAGGTAAACGGGATGTGTACCTGACAGGCTAGTTGAAGAAAATCTCACAGGCAGTGGATTGGGCACAGGATAGATGTCAGGCGAGCACATGGTGTCTTTGGTCCAATACATCCTGTGACACTGTGCTGCATCGCTTCCCTTCAAAGGCTTTGCTACCACTGGGCCACATAAACAGATGGGCTGTGGAAATCAGTTTGACGCACATCGCAGCGTAGCCTTGCAGAGTTCCAACACCAAGCCCTGTGGAGACAGAGGGGTCTGAAAGCGTTTCACCCAAGACGGTTCGTTCAAAACCAGAGGTCACACCGAGCGCAGGGAGGCCTGCGGCGTAGAGTGCGGTGAGGGTAAAACGTTTCGTTCGTACACGCTCCTTGGAAGTGGAGTGTGGCAAAGGCTGCTCAAGGGGACGGGACGACAAAGCCTTCCCGGCTCAAGTTGCAGGGTGCTCGTTCTACATGGGATTCCCGGCTTTGTTCTTCGCTCTGGGCGACAAAGAAGCCCTTGGTGCGTGTTTGCTCGTTGCATGCGGGAAGTCCTTGGAGCGTGAGCCTTGAGGTGTCCAGTGTTCTCACTAATCAGTTCCGACCCCAGCAGGGAACACGGTAAAAAGGTCTTGGCACGGTGGCCTCAAGTCCATTGCAGAGGGGGCCTTGGCCACCGCATGGAGAACTGATTGGCTCTCCAGCTCAGAAAGTCTCATGAGGCGGTGGGTCGCAGGGAAACATGGGCATACCAGGTGGCTTTCCCTGCAGGAAGCATAGAGCCCTAGGTTCTTGAACACAGTGTAACCTAGGGGAAGAGTGTGCTACCCGGGTTGCTCGGGGGCTCCGATCCGTCAGGGGGCGCTTACGGCTCATTCTGAAAACCGTACGATGGAAACCTTTTAAATGCACTTGGCCATGGGCTGGGTGCCCAACTCGGCAGTGTACGGTAAGTGAACTCTGTAGTGGGTCTTCCCACTTGGAAACACAAATTGCGTTCACACTTTCGACCAGGAGACTAGTGGCAGAGGCAAAAGCGGTGTCATTTCACAGGCTGCTCCACCAAATGTTGGCGGAGGCACTGGCATTTGACATGAAGCTGCACAGAAGCAGTGAACTCCGGCCCAGGGAAGACGATGCTGTGTGCACCGTCCTAACATGAAACAGTTCCTAAGTAACGGGACCCCTCTGTTGTCCGCTCTCGGATCCAAGATGTCCTGAGAGTGCTCCTTTAGTGACCAGAATCCACCCTGCCTGTGGGAAACATGAAGCGGTTCCTCTGGAACCTTCCCAACCCGGACACTCTATCTCTGTGGTCTTTGGAAGCTTTGCGAATGTAACAAAGTGGGCTCAACTCCAATGCGTGACAAGAGTCTCATGCCTCTCAACAGATGCCAGGGTGCTTCCTGTTGCTGCAGAAAGAATGCAGAAGTCTGTTTCTGGCTATAGGCTAGAAACGTGATGACCGCTGATCAAAATGCCTGCAGTGGTCTGTAGGGAAAGCGGCATGCACCTGGTGGTTTCCTCTCCGTAGCCAAACCACATGTATGGGTCACGGACATGTGCCCCTGGGCGTGGCAGGTGTGTGAAGCCACGTTTGGGGCAGAACCCTATGGATGGCCTGGAAAATGTGCCCCGCTTATAGGAAACAGTTAGGTTCCTTTCCAGGTAGCTGATAGGTATGTCACGTGAACTGCCTTTTCTGGATTGAGAATTTTGCCATGGAGTGCACAACAAGGAGCCAACTCTTCTGGAGATCTGGAACATCACTTTCGCAGAGGTGTCTTCATGCTGCCCCGAGCTCTGTGTTCCGTATAAATAATGGGAGTAAAAGGAGGATGGGGTTCAAAGCACGGACGGTTGGCCCTGGACGGGAGGTGCACGTGCAGCGGACGAGCTAGACGAGAGCAGTAGCATACCCACAATTCTTGGGGATTGCTCAGTGCTCATCCAGGTTCTTCCAAGCAGGCTCTGAAAGGCTTGCGCCCCGTTTCTCAACACGCCACACAAAAGGGCCTTCACACAGAGAGAGCTACGCTCCGAGGTTCTCAAGGGGATTTGGGAGGAGAGCTTTGCAGACCGCATAGGCAAGGAGTTTCTCACAAAGGTAAACGGGATGTGTACCTGACAGGCTAGTTGAAGAAAATCTCACAGGCAGTGGATTGGGCACAGGATAGATGTCAGGCGAGCACATGGTGTCTTTGGTCCAATACATCCTGTGACACTGTGCTGCATCGCTTCCCTTCAAAGGCTTTGCTACCACTGGGCCACATAAACAGATGGGCTGTGGAAATCAGTTTGACGCACATCGCAGCGTAGCCTTGCAGAGTTCCAACACCAAGCCCTGTGGAGACAGAGGGGTCTGAAAGCGTTTCACCCAAGACGGTTCGTTCAAAACCAGAGGTCACACCGAGCGCAGGGAGGCCTGCGGCGTAGAGTGCGGTGAGGGTAAAACGTTTCGTTCGTACACGCTCCTTGGAAGTGGAGTGTGGCAAAGGCTGCTCAAGGGGACGGGACGACAAAGCCTTCCCGGCTCAAGTTGCAGGGTGCTCGTTCTACATGGGATTCCCGGCTTTGTTCTTCGCTCTGGGCGACAAAGAAGCCCTTGGTGCGTGTTTGCTCGTTGCATGCGGGAAGTCCTTGGAGCGTGAGCCTTGAGGTGTCCAGTGTTCTCACTAATCAGTTCCGACCCCAGCAGGGAACACGGTAAAAAGGTCTTGGCACGGTGGCCTCAAGTCCATTGCAGAGGGGGCCTTGGCCACCGCATGGAGAACTGATTGGCTCTCCAGCTCAGAAAGTCTCATGAGGCGGTGGGTCGCAGGGAAACATGGGCATACCAGGTGGCTTTCCCTGCAGGAAGCATAGAGCCCTAGGTTCTTGAACACAGTGTAACCTAGGGGAAGAGTGTGCTACCCGGGTTGCTCGGGGGCTCCGATCCGTCAGGGGGCGCTTACGGCTCATTCTGAAAACCGTACGATGGAAACCTTTTAAATGCACTTGGCCATGGGCTGGGTGCCCAACTCGGCAGTGTACGGTAAGTGAACTCTGTAGTGGGTCTTCCCACTTGGAAACACAAATTGCGTTCACACTTTCGACCAGGAGACTAGTGGCAGAGGCAAAAGCGGTGTCATTTCACAGGCTGCTCCACCAAATGTTGGCGGAGGCACTGGCATTTGACATGAAGCTGCACAGAAGCAGTGAACTCCGGCCCAGGGAAGACGATGCTGTGTGCACCGTCCTAACATGAAACAGTTCCTAAGTAACGGGACCCCTCTGTTGTCCGCTCTCGGATCCAAGATGTCCTGAGAGTGCTCCTTTAGTGACCAGAATCCACCCTGCCTGTGGGAAACATGAAGCGGTTCCTCTGGAACCTTCCCAACCCGGACACTCTATCTCTGTGGTCTTTGGAAGCTTTGCGAATGTAACAAAGTGGGCTCAACTCCAATGCGTGACAAGAGTCTCATGCCTCTCAACAGATGCCAGGGTGCTTCCTGTTGCTGCAGAAAGAATGCAGAAGTCTGTTTCTGGCTATAGGCTAGAAACGTGATGACCGCTGATCAAAATGCCTGCAGTGGTCTGTAGGGAAAGCGGCATGCACCTGGTGGTTTCCTCTCCGTAGCCAAACCACATGTATGGGTCACGGACATGTGCCCCTGGGCGTGGCAGGTGTGTGAAGCCACGTTTGGGGCAGAACCCTATGGATGGCCTGGAAAATGTGCCCCGCTTATAGGAAACAGTTAGGTTCCTTTCCAGGTAGCTGATAGGTATGTCACGTGAACTGCCTTTTCTGGATTGAGAATTTTGCCATGGAGTGCACAACAAGGAGCCAACTCTTCTGGAGATCTGGAACATCACTTTCGCAGAGGTGTCTTCATGCTGCCCCGAGCTCTGTGTTCCGTATAAATAATGGGAGTAAAAGGAGGATGGGGTTCAAAGCACGGACGGTTGGCCCTGGACGGGAGGTGCACGTGCAGCGGACGAGCTAGACGAGAGCAGTAGCATACCCACAATTCTTGGGGATTGCTCAGTGCTCATCCAGGTTCTTCCAAGCAGGCTCTGAAAGGCTTGCGCCCCGTTTCTCAACACGCCACACAAAAGGGCCTTCACACAGAGAGAGCTACGCTCCGAGGTTCTCAAGGGGATTTGGGAGGAGAGCTTTGCAGACCGCATAGGCAAGGAGTTTCTCACAAAGGTAAACGGGATGTGTACCTGACAGGCTAGTTGAAGAAAATCTCACAGGCAGTGGATTGGACACAGGATAGATGTCAGGCGAGCACATGGTGTCTTTGGTCCAATACATCCTGTGACACTGTGCTGCATCGCTTCCCTTCAAAGGCTTTGCTACCACTGGGCCACATAAACAGATGGGCTGTGGAAATCAGTTTGACGCACATCGCAGCGTAGCCTTGCAGAGTTCCAACACCAAGCCCTGTGGAGACAGAGGGGTCTGAAAGCGTTTCACCCAAGACGGTTCGTTCAAAACCAGAGGTCACACCGAGCGCAGGGAGGCCTGCGGCGTAGAGTGCTGTGAGGGTAAAACGTTTCGTTCGTACACGCTCCTTGGAAGTGGAGTGTGGCAAAGGCTGCTCAAGGGGACGGGACGACAAAGCCTTCCCGGCTCAAGTTGCAGGGTGCTCGTTCTACATGGGATTCCCGGCTTTGTTCTTCGCTCTGGGCGACAAAGAAGCCCTTGGTGCGTGTTTGCTCGTTGCATGCGGGAAGTCCTTGGAGCGTGAGCCTTGAGGTGTCCAGTGTTCTCACTAATCAGTTCCGACCCCAGCAGGGAACACGGTAAAAAGGTCTTGGCACGGTGGCCTCAAGTCCATTGCAGAGGGGGCCTTGGCCACCGCATGGAGAACTGATTGGCTCTCCAGCTCAGAAAGTCTCATGAGGCGGTGGGTCGCAGGGAAACATGGGCATACCAGGTGGCTTTCCCTGCAGGAAGCATAGAGCCCTAGGTTCTTGAACACAGTGTAACCTAGGGGAAGAGTGTGCTACCCGGGTTGCTCGGGGGCTCCGATCCGTCAGGGGGCGCTTACGGCTCATTCTGAAAACCGTACGATGGAAACCTTTTAAATGCACTTGGCCATGGGCTGGGTGCCCAACTCGGCAGTGTACGGTAAGTGAACTCTGTAGTGGGTCTTCCCACTTGGAAACACAAATTGCGTTCACACTTTCGACCAGGAGACTAGTGGCAGAGGCAAAAGCGGTGTCATTTCACAGGCTGCTCCACCAAATGTTGGCGGAGGCACTGGCATTTGACATGAAGCTGCACAGAAGCAGTGAACTCCGGCCCAGGGAAGACGATGCTGTGTGCACCGTCCTAACATGAAACAGTTCCTAAGTAACGGGACCCCTCTGTTGTCCGCTCTCGGATCCAAGATGTCCTGAGAGTGCTCCTTTAGTGACCAGAATCCACCCTGCCTGTGGGAAACATGAAGCGGTTCCTCTGGAACCTTCCCAACCCGGACACTCTATCTCTGTGGTCTTTGGAAGCTTTGCGAATGTAACAAAGTGGGCTCAACTCCAATGCGTGACAAGAGTCTCATGCCTCTCAACAGATGCCAGGGTGCTTCCTGTTGCTGCAGAAAGAATGCAGAAGTCTGTTTCTGGCTATAGGCTAGAAACGTGATGACCGCTGATCAAAATGCCTGCAGTGGTCTGTAGGGAAAGCGGCATGCACCTGGTGGTTTCCTCTCCGTAGCCAAACCACATGTATGGGTCACGGACATGTGCCCCTGGGCGTGGCAGGTGTGTGAAGCCACGTTTGGGGCAGAACCCTATGGATGGCCTGGAAAATGTGCCCCGCTTATAGGAAACAGTTAGGTTCCTTTCCAGGTAGCTGATAGGTATGTCACGTGAACTGCCTTTTCTGGATTGAGAATTTTGCCATGGAGTGCACAACAAGGAGCCAACTCTTCTGGAGATCTGGAACATCACTTTCGCAGAGGTGTCTTCATGCTGCCCCGAGCTCTGTGTTCCGTATAAATAATGGGAGTAAAAGGAGGATGGGGTTCAAAGCACGGACGGTTGGCCCTGGACGGGAGGTGCACGTGCAGCGGACGAGCTAGACGAGAGCAGTAGCATACCCACAATTCTTGGGGATTGCTCAGTGCTCATCCAGGTTCTTCCAAGCAGGCTCTGAAAGGCTTGCGCCCCGTTTCTCAACACGCCACACAAAAGGGCCTTCACACAGAGAGAGCTACGCTCCGAGGTTCTCAAGGGGATTTGGGAGGAGAGCTTTGCAGACCGCATAGGCAAGGAGTTTCTCACAAAGGTAAACGGGATGTGTACCTGACAGGCTAGTTGAAGAAAATCTCACAGGCAGTGGATTGGGCACAGGATAGATGTCAGGCGAGCACATGGTGTCTTTGGTCCAATACATCCTGTGACACTGTGCTGCATCGCTTCCCTTCAAAGGCTTTGCTACCACTGGGCCACATAAACAGATGGGCTGTGGAAATCAGTTTGACGCACATCGCAGCGTAGCCTTGCAGAGTTCCAACACCAAGCCCTGTGGAGACAGAGGGGTCTGAAAGCGTTTCACCCAAGACGGTTCGTTCAAAACCAGAGGTCACACCGAGCGCAGGGAGGCCTGCGGCGTAGAGTGCTGTGAGGGTAAAACGTTTCGTTCGTACACGCTCCTTGGAAGTGGAGTGTGGCAAAGGCTGCTCAAGGGGACGGGACGACAAAGCCTTCCCGGCTCAAGTTGCAGGGTGCTCGTTCTACATGGGATTCCCGGCTTTGTTCTTCGCTCTGGGCGACAAAGAAGCCCTTGGTGCGTGTTTGCTCGTTGCATGCGGGAAGTCCTTGGAGCGTGAGCCTTGAGGTGTCCAGTGTTCTCACTAATCAGTTCCGACCCCAGCAGGGAACACGGTAAAAAGGTCTTGGCACGGTGGCCTCAAGTCCATTGCAGAGGGGGCCTTGGCCACCGCATGGAGAACTGATTGGCTCTCCAGCTCAGAAAGTCTCATGAGGCGGTGGGTCGCAGGGAAACATGGGCATACCAGGTGGCTTTCCCTGCAGGAAGCATAGAGCCCTAGGTTCTTGAACACAGTGTAACCTAGGGGAAGAGTGTGCTACCCGGGTTGCTCGGGGGCTCCGATCCGTCAGGGGGCGCTTACGGCTCATTCTGAAAACCGTACGATGGAAACCTTTTAAATGCACTTGGCCATGGGCTGGGTGCCCAACTCGGCAGTGTACGGTAAGTGAACTCTGTAGTGGGTCTTCCCACTTGGAAACACAAATTGCGTTCACACTTTCGACCAGGAGACTAGTGGCAGAGGCAAAAGCGGTGTCATTTCACAGGCTGCTCCACCAAATGTTGGCGGAGGCACTGGCATTTGACATGAAGCTGCACAGAAGCAGTGAACTCCGGCCCAGGGAAGACGATGCTGTGTGCACCGTCCTAACATGAAACAGTTCCTAAGTAACGGGACCCCTCTGTTGTCCGCTCTCGGATCCAAGATGTCCTGAGAGTGCTCCTTTAGTGACCAGAATCCACCCTGCCTGTGGGAAACATGAAGCGGTTCCTCTGGAACCTTCCCAACCCGGACACTCTATCTCTGTGGTCTTTGGAAGCTTTGCGAATGTAACAAAGTGGGCTCAACTCCAATGCGTGACAAGAGTCTCATGCCTCTCAACAGATGCCAGGGTGCTTCCTGTTGCTGCAGAAAGAATGCAGAAGTCTGTTTCTGGCTATAGGCTAGAAACGTGATGACCGCTGATCAAAATGCCTGCAGTGGTCTGTAGGGAAAGCGGCATGCACCTGGTGGTTTCCTCTCCGTAGCCAAACCACATGTATGGGTCACGGACATGTGCCCCTGGGCGTGGCAGGTGTGTGAAGCCACGTTTGGGGCAGAACCCTATGGATGGCCTGGAAAATGTGCCCCGCTTATAGGAAACAGTTAGGTTCCTTTCCAGGTAGCTGATAGGTATGTCACGTGAACTGCCTTTTCTGGATTGAGAATTTTGCCATGGAGTGCACAACAAGGAGCCAACTCTTCTGGAGATCTGGAACATCACTTTCGCAGAGGTGTCTTCATGCTGCCCCGAGCTCTGTGTTCCGTATAAATAATGGGAGTAAAAGGAGGATGGGGTTCAAAGCACGGACGGTTGGCCCTGGACGGGAGGTGCACGTGCAGCGGACGAGCTAGACGAGAGCAGTAGCATACCCACAATTCTTGGGGATTGCTCAGTGCTCATCCAGGTTCTTCCAAGCAGGCTCTGAAAGGCTTGCGCCCCGTTTCTCAACACGCCACACAAAAGGGCCTTCACACAGAGAGAGCTACGCTCCGAGGTTCTCAAGGGGATTTGGGAGGAGAGCTTTGCAGACCGCATAGGCAAGGAGTTTCTCACAAAGGTAAACGGGATGTGTACCTGACAGGCTAGTTGAAGAAAATCTCACAGGCAGTGGATTGGGCACAGGATAGATGTCAGGCGAGCACATGGTGTCTTTGGTCCAATACATCCTGTGACACTGTGCTGCATCGCTTCCCTTCAAAGGCTTTGCTACCACTGGGCCACATAAACAGATGGGCTGTGGAAATCAGTTTGACGCACATCGCAGCGTAGCCTTGCAGAGTTCCAACACCAAGCCCTGTGGAGACAGAGGGGTCTGAAAGCGTTTCACCCAAGACGGTTCGTTCAAAACCAGAGGTCACACCGAGCGCAGGGAGGCCTGCGGCGTAGAGTGCTGTGAGGGTAAAACGTTTCGTTCGTACACGCTCCTTGGAAGTGGAGTGTGGCAAAGGCTGCTCAAGGGGACGGGACGACAAAGCCTTCCCGGCTCAAGTTGCAGGGTGCTCGTTCTACATGGGATTCCCGGCTTTGTTCTTCGCTCTGGGCGACAAAGAAGCCCTTGGTGCGTGTTTGCTCGTTGCATGCGGGAAGTCCTTGGAGCGTGAGCCTTGAGGTGTCCAGTGTTCTCACTAATCAGTTCCGACCCCAGCAGGGAACACGGTAAAAAGGTCTTGGCACGGTGGCCTCAAGTCCATTGCAGAGGGGGCCTTGGCCACCGCATGGAGAACTGATTGGCTCTCCAGCTCAGAAAGTCTCATGAGGCGGTGGGTCGCAGGGAAACATGGGCATACCAGGTGGCTTTCCCTGCAGGAAGCATAGAGCCCTAGGTTCTTGAACACAGTGTAACCTAGGGGAAGAGTGTGCTACCCGGGTTGCTCGGGGGCTCCGATCCGTCAGGGGGCGCTTACGGCTCATTCTGAAAACCGTACGATGGAAACCTTTTAAATGCACTTGGCCATGGGCTGGGTGCCCAACTCGGCAGTGTACGGTAAGTGAACTCTGTAGTGGGTCTTCCCACTTGGAAACACAAATTGCGTTCACACTTTCGACCAGGAGACTAGTGGCAGAGGCAAAAGCGGTGTCATTTCACAGGCTGCTCCACCAAATGTTGGCGGAGGCACTGGCATTTGACATGAAGCTGCACAGAAGCAGTGAACTCCGGCCCAGGGAAGACGATGCTGTGTGCACCGTCCTAACATGAAACAGTTCCTAAGTAACGGGACCCCTCTGTTGTCCGCTCTCGGATCCAAGATGTCCTGAGAGTGCTCCTTTAGTGACCAGAATCCACCCTGCCTGTGGGAAACATGAAGCGGTTCCTCTGGAACCTTCCCAACCCGGACACTCTATCTCTGTGGTCTTTGGAAGCTTTGCGAATGTAACAAAGTGGGCTCAACTCCAATGCGTGACAAGAGTCTCATGCCTCTCAACAGATGCCAGGGTGCTTCCTGTTGCTGCAGAAAGAATGCAGAAGTCTGTTTCTGGCTATAGGCTAGAAACGTGATGACCGCTGATCAAAATGCCTGCAGTGGTCTGTAGGGAAAGCGGCATGCACCTGGTGGTTTCCTCTCCGTAGCCAAACCACATGTATGGGTCACGGACATGTGCCCCTGGGCGTGGCAGGTGTGTGAAGCCACGTTTGGGGCAGAACCCTATGGATGGCCTGGAAAATGTGCCCCGCTTATAGGAAACAGTTAGGTTCCTTTCCAGGTAGCTGATAGGTATGTCACGTGAACTGCCTTTTCTGGATTGAGAATTTTGCCATGGAGTGCACAACAAGGAGCCAACTCTTCTGGAGATCTGGAACATCACTTTCGCAGAGGTGTCTTCATGCTGCCCCGAGCTCTGTGTTCCGTATAAATAATGGGAGTAAAAGGAGGATGGGGTTCAAAGCACGGACGGTTGGCCCTGGACGGGAGGTGCACGTGCAGCGGACGAGCTAGACGAGAGCAGTAGCATACCCACAATTCTTGGGGATTGCTCAGTGCTCATCCAGGTTCTTCCAAGCAGGCTCTGAAAGGCTTGCGCCCCGTTTCTCAACACGCCACACAAAAGGGCCTTCACACAGAGAGAGCTACGCTCCGAGGTTCTCAAGGGGATTTGGGAGGAGAGCTTTGCAGACCGCATAGGCAAGGAGTTTCTCACAAAGGTAAACGGGATGTGTACCTGACAGGCTAGTTGAAGAAAATCTCACAGGCAGTGGATTGGACACAGGATAGATGTCAGGCGAGCACATGGTGTCTTTGGTCCAATACATCCTGTGACACTGTGCTGCATCGCTTCCCTTCAAAGGCTTTGCTACCACTGGGCCACATAAACAGATGGGCTGTGGAAATCAGTTTGACGCACATCGCAGCGTAGCCTTGCAGAGTTCCAACACCAAGCCCTGTGGAGACAGAGGGGTCTGAAAGCGTTTCACCCAAGACGGTTCGTTCAAAACCAGAGGTCACACCGAGCGCAGGGAGGCCTGCGGCGTAGAGTGCTGTGAGGGTAAAACGTTTCGTTCGTACACGCTCCTTGGAAGTGGAGTGTGGCAAAGGCTGCTCAAGGGGACGGGACGACAAAGCCTTCCCGGCTCAAGTTGCAGGGTGCTCGTTCTACATGGGATTCCCGGCTTTGTTCTTCGCTCTGGGCGACAAAGAAGCCCTTGGTGCGTGTTTGCTCGTTGCATGCGGGAAGTCCTTGGAGCGTGAGCCTTGAGGTGTCCAGTGTTCTCACTAATCAGTTCCGACCCCAGCAGGGAACACGGTAAAAAGGTCTTGGCACGGTGGCCTCAAGTCCATTGCAGAGGGGGCCTTGGCCACCGCATGGAGAACTGATTGGCTCTCCAGCTCAGAAAGTCTCATGAGGCGGTGGGTCGCAGGGAAACATGGGCATACCAGGTGGCTTTCCCTGCAGGAAGCATAGAGCCCTAGGTTCTTGAACACAGTGTAACCTAGGGGAAGAGTGTGCTACCCGGGTTGCTCGGGGGCTCCGATCCGTCAGGGGGCGCTTACGGCTCATTCTGAAAACCGTACGATGGAAACCTTTTAAATGCACTTGGCCATGGGCTGGGTGCCCAACTCGGCAGTGTACGGTAAGTGAACTCTGTAGTGGGTCTTCCCACTTGGAAACACAAATTGCGTTCACACTTTCGACCAGGAGACTAGTGGCAGAGGCAAAAGCGGTGTCATTTCACAGGCTGCTCCACCAAATGTTGGCGGAGGCACTGGCATTTGACATGAAGCTGCACAGAAGCAGTGAACTCCGGCCCAGGGAAGACGATGCTGTGTGCACCGTCCTAACATGAAACAGTTCCTAAGTAACGGGACCCCTCTGTTGTCCGCTCTCGGATCCAAGATGTCCTGAGAGTGCTCCTTTAGTGACCAGAATCCACCCTGCCTGTGGGAAACATGAAGCGGTTCCTCTGGAACCTTCCCAACCCGGACACTCTATCTCTGTGGTCTTTGGAAGCTTTGCGAATGTAACAAAGTGGGCTCAACTCCAATGCGTGACAAGAGTCTCATGCCTCTCAACAGATGCCAGGGTGCTTCCTGTTGCTGCAGAAAGAATGCAGAAGTCTGTTTCTGGCTATAGGCTAGAAACGTGATGACCGCTGATCAAAATGCCTGCAGTGGTCTGTAGGGAAAGCGGCATGCACCTGGTGGTTTCCTCTCCGTAGCCAAACCACATGTATGGGTCACGGACATGTGCCCCTGGGCGTGGCAGGTGTGTGAAGCCACGTTTGGGGCAGAACCCTATGGATGGCCTGGAAAATGTGCCCCGCTTATAGGAAACAGTTAGGTTCCTTTCCAGGTAGCTGATAGGTATGTCACGTGAACTGCCTTTTCTGGATTGAGAATTTTGCCATGGAGTGCACAACAAGGAGCCAACTCTTCTGGAGATCTGGAACATCACTTTCGCAGAGGTGTCTTCATGCTGCCCCGAGCTCTGTGTTCCGTATAAATAATGGGAGTAAAAGGAGGATGGGGTTCAAAGCACGGACGGTTGGCCCTGGACGGGAGGTGCACGTGCAGCGGACGAGCTAGACGAGAGCAGTAGCATACCCACAATTCTTGGGGATTGCTCAGTGCTCATCCAGGTTCTTCCAAGCAGGCTCTGAAAGGCTTGCGCCCCGTTTCTCAACACGCCACACAAAAGGGCCTTCACACAGAGAGAGCTACGCTCCGAGGTTCTCAAGGGGATTTGGGAGGAGAGCTTTGCAGACCGCATAGGCAAGGAGTTTCTCACAAAGGTAAACGGGATGTGTACCTGACAGGCTAGTTGAAGAAAATCTCACAGGCAGTGGATTGGGCACAGGATAGATGTCAGGCGAGCACATGGTGTCTTTGGTCCAATACATCCTGTGACACTGTGCTGCATCGCTTCCCTTCAAAGGCTTTGCTACCACTGGGCCACATAAACAGATGGGCTGTGGAAATCAGTTTGACGCACATCGCAGCGTAGCCTTGCAGAGTTCCAACACCAAGCCCTGTGGAGACAGAGGGGTCTGAAAGCGTTTCACCCAAGACGGTTCGTTCAAAACCAGAGGTCACACCGAGCGCAGGGAGGCCTGCGGCGTAGAGTGCTGTGAGGGTAAAACGTTTCGTTCGTACACGCTCCTTGGAAGTGGAGTGTGGCAAAGGCTGCTCAAGGGGACGGGACGACAAAGCCTTCCCGGCTCAAGTTGCAGGGTGCTCGTTCTACATGGGATTCCCGGCTTTGTTCTTCGCTCTGGGCGACAAAGAAGCCCTTGGTGCGTGTTTGCTCGTTGCATGCGGGAAGTCCTTGGAGCGTGAGCCTTGAGGTGTCCAGTGTTCTCACTAATCAGTTCCGACCCCAGCAGGGAACACGGTAAAAAGGTCTTGGCACGGTGGCCTCAAGTCCATTGCAGAGGGGGCCTTGGCCACCGCATGGAGAACTGATTGGCTCTCCAGCTCAGAAAGTCTCATGAGGCGGTGGGTCGCAGGGAAACATGGGCATACCAGGTGGCTTTCCCTGCAGGAAGCATAGAGCCCTAGGTTCTTGAACACAGTGTAACCTAGGGGAAGAGTGTGCTACCCGGGTTGCTCGGGGGCTCCGATCCGTCAGGGGGCGCTTACGGCTCATTCTGAAAACCGTACGATGGAAACCTTTTAAATGCACTTGGCCATGGGCTGGGTGCCCAACTCGGCAGTGTACGGTAAGTGAACTCTGTAGTGGGTCTTCCCACTTGGAAACACAAATTGCGTTCACACTTTCGACCAGGAGACTAGTGGCAGAGGCAAAAGCGGTGTCATTTCACAGGCTGCTCCACCAAATGTTGGCGGAGGCACTGGCATTTGACATGAAGCTGCACAGAAGCAGTGAACTCCGGCCCAGGGAAGACGATGCTGTGTGCACCGTCCTAACATGAAACAGTTCCTAAGTAACGGGACCCCTCTGTTGTCCGCTCTCGGATCCAAGATGTCCTGAGAGTGCTCCTTTAGTGACCAGAATCCACCCTGCCTGTGGGAAACATGAAGCGGTTCCTCTGGAACCTTCCCAACCCGGACACTCTATCTCTGTGGTCTTTGGAAGCTTTGCGAATGTAACAAAGTGGGCTCAACTCCAATGCGTGACAAGAGTCTCATGCCTCTCAACAGATGCCAGGGTGCTTCCTGTTGCTGCAGAAAGAATGCAGAAGTCTGTTTCTGGCTATAGGCTAGAAACGTGATGACCGCTGATCAAAATGCCTGCAGTGGTCTGTAGGGAAAGCGGCATGCACCTGGTGGTTTCCTCTCCGTAGCCAAACCACATGTATGGGTCACGGACATGTGCCCCTGGGCGTGGCAGGTGTGTGAAGCCACGTTTGGGGCAGAACCCTATGGATGGCCTGGAAAATGTGCCCCGCTTATAGGAAACAGTTAGGTTCCTTTCCAGGTAGCTGATAGGTATGTCACGTGAACTGCCTTTTCTGGATTGAGAATTTTGCCATGGAGTGCACAACAAGGAGCCAACTCTTCTGGAGATCTGGAACATCACTTTCGCAGAGGTGTCTTCATGCTGCCCCGAGCTCTGTGTTCCGTATAAATAATGGGAGTAAAAGGAGGATGGGGTTCAAAGCACGGACGGTTGGCCCTGGACGGGAGGTGCACGTGCAGCGGACGAGCTAGACGAGAGCAGTAGCATACCCACAATTCTTGGGGATTGCTCAGTGCTCATCCAGGTTCTTCCAAGCAGGCTCTGAAAGGCTTGCGCCCCGTTTCTCAACACGCCACACAAAAGGGCCTTCACACAGAGAGAGCTACGCTCCGAGGTTCTCAAGGGGATTTGGGAGGAGAGCTTTGCAGACCGCATAGGCAAGGAGTTTCTCACAAAGGTAAACGGGATGTGTACCTGACAGGCTAGTTGAAGAAAATCTCACAGGCAGTGGATTGGGCACAGGATAGATGTCAGGCGAGCACATGGTGTCTTTGGTCCAATACATCCTGTGACACTGTGCTGCATCGCTTCCCTTCAAAGGCTTTGCTACCACTGGGCCACATAAACAGATGGGCTGTGGAAATCAGTTTGACGCACATCGCAGCGTAGCCTTGCAGAGTTCCAACACCAAGCCCTGTGGAGACAGAGGGGTCTGAAAGCGTTTCACCCAAGACGGTTCGTTCAAAACCAGAGGTCACACCGAGCGCAGGGAGGCCTGCGGCGTAGAGTGCTGTGAGGGTAAAACGTTTCGTTCGTACATGCTCCTTGGAAGTGGAGTGTGGCAAAGGCTGCTCAAGGGGACGGGACGACAAAGCCTTCCCGGCTCAAGTTGCAGGGTGCTCGTTCTACATGGGATTCCCGGCTTTGTTCTTCGCTCTGGGCGACAAAGAAGCCCTTGGTGCGTGTTTGCTCGTTGCATGCGGGAAGTCCTTGGAGCGTGAGCCTTGAGGTGTCCAGTGTTCTCACTAATCAGTTCCGACCCCAGCAGGGAACACGGTAAAAAGGTCTTGGCACGGTGGCCTCAAGTCCATTGCAGAGGGGGCCTTGGCCACCGCATGGAGAACTGATTGGCTCTCCAGCTCAGAAAGTCTCATGAGGCGGTGGGTCGCAGGGAAACATGGGCATACCAGGTGGCTTTCCCTGCAGGAAGCATAGAGCCCTAGGTTCTTGAACACAGTGTAACCTAGGGGAAGAGTGTGCTACCCGGGTTGCTCGGGGGCTCCGATCCGTCAGGGGGCGCTTACGGCTCATTCTGAAAACCGTACGATGGAAACCTTTTAAATGCACTTGGCCATGGGCTGGGTGCCCAACTCGGCAGTGTACGGTAAGTGAACTCTGTAGTGGGTCTTCCCACTTGGAAACACAAATTGCGTTCACACTTTCGACCAGGAGACTAGTGGCAGAGGCAAAAGCGGTGTCATTTCACAGGCTGCTCCACCAAATGTTGGCGGAGGCACTGGCATTTGACATGAAGCTGCACAGAAGCAGTGAACTCCGGCCCAGGGAAGACGATGCTGTGTGCACCGTCCTAACATGAAACAGTTCCTAAGTAACGGGACCCCTCTGTTGTCCGCTCTCGGATCCAAGATGTCCTGAGAGTGCTCCTTTAGTGACCAGAATCCACCCTGCCTGTGGGAAACATGAAGCGGTTCCTCTGGAACCTTCCCAACCCGGACACTCTATCTCTGTGGTCTTTGGAAGCTTTGCGAATGTAACAAAGTGGGCTCAACTCCAATGCGTGACAAGAGTCTCATGCCTCTCAACAGATGCCAGGGTGCTTCCTGTTGCTGCAGAAAGAATGCAGAAGTCTGTTTCTGGCTATAGGCTAGAAACGTGATGACCGCTGATCAAAATGCCTGCAGTGGTCTGTAGGGAAAGCGGCATGCACCTGGTGGTTTCCTCTCCGTAGCCAAACCACATGTATGGGTCACGGACATGTGCCCCTGGGCGTGGCAGGTGTGTGAAGCCACGTTTGGGGCAGAACCCTATGGATGGCCTGGAAAATGTGCCCCGCTTATAGGAAACAGTTAGGTTCCTTTCCAGGTAGCTGATAGGTATGTCACGTGAACTGCCTTTTCTGGATTGAGAATTTTGCCATGGAGTGCACAACAAGGAGCCAACTCTTCTGGAGATCTGGAACATCACTTTCGCAGAGGTGTCTTCATGCTGCCCCGAGCTCTGTGTTCCGTATAAATAATGGGAGTAAAAGGAGGATGGGGTTCAAAGCACGGACGGTTGGCCCTGGACGGGAGGTGCACGTGCAGCGGACGAGCTAGACGAGAGCAGTAGCATACCCACAATTCTTGGGGATTGCTCAGTGCTCATCCAGGTTCTTCCAAGCAGGCTCTGAAAGGCTTGCGCCCCGTTTCTCAACACGCCACACAAAAGGGCCTTCACACAGAGAGAGCTACGCTCCGAGGTTCTCAAGGGGATTTGGGAGGAGAGCTTTGCAGACCGCATAGGCAAGGAGTTTCTCACAAAGGTAAACGGGATGTGTACCTGACAGGCTAGTTGAAGAAAATCTCACAGGCAGTGGATTGGGCACAGGATAGATGTCAGGCGAGCACATGGTGTCTTTGGTCCAATACATCCTGTGACACTGTGCTGCATCGCTTCCCTTCAAAGGCTTTGCTACCACTGGGCCACATAAACAGATGGGCTGTGGAAATCAGTTTGACGCACATCGCAGCGTAGCCTTGCAGAGTTCCAACACCAAGCCCTGTGGAGACAGAGGGGTCTGAAAGCGTTTCACCCAAGACGGTTCGTTCAAAACCAGAGGTCACACCGAGCGCAGGGAGGCCTGCGGCGTAGAGTGCTGTGAGGGTAAAACGTTTCGTTCGTACACGCTCCTTGGAAGTGGAGTGTGGCAAAGGCTGCTCAAGGGGACGGGACGACAAAGCCTTCCCGGCTCAAGTTGCAGGGTGCTCGTTCTACATGGGATTCCCGGCTT
>NW_028294115.1:0-35226 GCF_964341445.2 Mesoplodon mirus | reverse complement strand
AAGAAGTATTGTGATGACAAGCGCATGGAGCATTGTGATGACAAGTCATGTAGCATTTTGCTGACATAGGCATGGAGCATTGTGATGACAAGGGTCATGGTACACTGCGATGACAATTGTCAGAGAGCATTGTGATTAGAGGGGTTATGGAACATTGTGATGACAAATGTCATGGAGCATTGTGATGAGAAGACCATGGATAATTGTGATGATGAGCGTCATGGGGCGTTGTGATGACAAGTGATATGGAACATTTTGATCACAAGGGTTTGGAGCATTGTGATGACAGAGGTCATGGAGCATGTTGATTTCATTGTGATGACAATAGCATGAAGCATTATGATGATGGGCATGGTGCATTGTGATGACAGGGTTCATGGAGCATTGAGATGACAAGGGCATGGAGCATTGTGATGAGAAAGCCATGGAGCATTCTGATGACATGTGTCATGGAGCTTTGTGATGACAAGGGCATGGAGCATTGTGAATACAGGGGTCCTGGAGCACTGTGATGACAAGGGTCATGGGGAAGTGTTATGAGAAGGCCATGGAATATTGTGATGCCAGGGGTCCTGGAGCATTGTTATGACAGGGGCAATGGAGCATTGTGATGACAAGGGCATGGGACATTGGTCTGAAAAGTTTCATGGATTATTGTGATGAGAGTGGGCATGGAGCACTGTGATGACAAGGGCACGGAACACAGTGATACATGGGTCATGGAGCATTGTAATGAGAAGGGCATGAAGCATTGTGATGAGAAGTGCATCAAGCATTGTGATGACAGGCGTCATGGAGCTTTGTGATGAAAAGGGCATGGAGCAATGTGAAAAGAGGGTTCCTGGAACATTGTGATGACAATGGCATGGGGCATTGTGATGCCAAGGGTCATGGAGGTTTGTGATGATAAAGGTCATGCAGCATTTGGATGACAAGTGTGTGGTGCACTGTGATGAGAAGGGCAGGGAGCATTGTGATGACAGGGTCATGGAGCAATTTGATGAAAAGGGTCATGGAATATTTTGATGACAAGTGTCATGGAACATTGTGATGTCAGGAGTGATGGAGCATTGTGATGATAAGTGCATGTAGCATTGTAATGACAGGGGTCATGGAGCTTTGTGATCACAAGGGCATGGAGCACTGTCATTACAGTGGTCTTGGGGCATTGTGATGAAAAGGGCATGGATCATTGTGATGAAATAACACGGAGCCTTTTCATGACAGGGTTCAAGGAGCATACTGACGACAAGTGTCAGGGAGCATTGTGATGACAAGTGTATTGAGCATTGTGATGACAAAGGCATGGAGCATTGTGATGAGAAGACCATGGATAATTGTGATGAGGAGCATCATGGGGCGTTGTGATGACAAGTGTTATGGAACACTGTGATCACAAGGGTTTGGAGCATTATGATGACAGAGGTCTTGGTGCATTTTGATTTCATTGTGATGGCAATAGCATGGAGCATTATGATGAAGGGCATGGTGCATTGTGATGACAGGGTTCATGGAGCATTGAGATGAAAAGCGGCATGGAGCTTTGTGATTACAGGGGTCTTGAAGCATTGTGATGACAAGGGCATGGAGCATTGTGATGAGAAAGCCATGGAGCATACTGATGACATGCGTCATGGAGCTTTGTGATGATAAGGGCATGGAACATTGTGATAACAGGGGTCTTGGAGCATTGTGATGACAAGGGTCATGGAGCCTTGTGATGACAAGGCCGTGGAACATTGTGATGTCAGTGGTCATGGAGCATAAGTCTGAAGTGTTTCATGGATTATTATGATGAGCGTGGACATGGAGCATTGTGAGGAAAAGGCCACGGAACACTGTGATACATGGGTCATGGAGGATTGTAATTGAAAAGCCATGGAGTATTTTGATGAGAAGTGCATCGAGCATTGTGATGACAAGCGTCATGGGGCATTGTGATGCCAAGGGTCATGGAGCTTTGTGATGACAAAGGTTATGGAGCATTTTGATGACAAGGGCGTTGTGCATTGTGATGAGAAGGGCAGGAAGCATTGTGATGACAGGATCAAGGAGCAATTTGATGAAAAGTGTCAAGGAATATTTTGATGACAGAGGTTATGGAACATTGTGATGTCAAGGGTCATGGAGCATTGTGAGGACAAGGGCATGTAGCATTGTGATGACAGTGGTCATGGAACATTGTGATGACGGGTGAGGGATTATTGTGATGACTAGTGATGGAACCTTGTGATATCAGTTGTCAGAGAGCATTTTGATGAGAAGGGAATGGAGCATTGTGATGACAAGTTTTATGGAGCATTGTGATGACAATGTTGTAGAGCATTGTGTTGACAAGCGCAGGGCTTATTGTGATGACATGAGTACTGGAGCATTTTGCTGACATGGGCATGGAGCATTGTGATGACAAGGGTCATGGAGCATTGTGCTGACAAAGGAATGGGGCATTGTGATGACATGGTTCAAGGAGCTTTGTGATGAAAAGTTCATGGAGCATTGTGTTGACAGATGTCACAGAGCCTTGTGATGACGAGGGCATGGACCATTGTGATGACAAAAGCCATGAAGCACTGTGACGACTGGAGTCACGGAAGATTGTGATGACAGCGGTCATGGAGCATTGTGATGACAAGGGCATGGAGTATTGTGATGACAGTTGTCAGGGAGCATTGTGATGACATATGTCATGCTCCATTGTGATGACAATGGAATGGAGCATTGTGATGCCAAGTGTCATGGAGGATTGTGATGACAAATGTTATGGAGCATTGTGATGACAAGGGCTTCGAGCAATGTGATGAGAAGGCCATGGAGCCTTGTGATGACATGCGTCATGGAGCTTTGTGATGAAAAGGGCATGGAGCATTGTGATTACAGGGGTCTTGGAGCCTTGTGATGACAAGACCATGGAACATTGTGATGGCAGGGATCATGGAGCATTGTTATGACAGGGGTAATGGAGCATTGTGATGACAAGGACATGGATCATTGGTCTGAAATGTTTCATGGATTATTTTGATGAGAGTGGGCATGGAGCATTGTGATGACAAGGGCACGGATCACTGTGATACATGAGTCAGGGAGGATTGTAATGACAAGGGCGTGGAGAATTGTGATGAGAAGTGAATCGAGCATTTTGATGACAAGAGTCATGGAGCATTGTGATGACAACGGCATTGAGCAATGTGATGAGAGGGTTCATGGAGCATTGTGATGACAATAGCATGGAGCATTGTGATGCCAAGGATCAAGGAGCTTTGTGATGACAAAGGTCATGGAGAATTTTGATGACAAGGGCGTGATGCATTGTGATGAGAAGGGCATAGAGCTTGCTATGACAGGGGTCATGGAGCATTGCGATGACAAGTGCATGGAGAATTGTGATGTCAAGAGCATGAAGCATTGTGATGAGTAGTGTCATGGAACATTGTGATGAAAAGGACGTGGGGAATTTTGATGACAAAGGACATGTAGCATTGTGATGACCAGGGCATGGAGCATTGTGATGGCAAAATCGTGGAGCATTGTGATGAGAAGACCATGGAAAATTGTAATGATGAGCGTCATGGAGCACTGTAATGACAAGGGGCATGAAGCATTGTGATGATAGGTGTCATAGAGCATTGTGATGACAGGGGTCATGGAGCATTCTGATGACAAGGCTCATGGAGCATTCTGATGACAAGCTTGTGGAGTATTGTGATGACAATGGCATGGAGCATTGTGATGAAAAGGGCATGGAGCATTGTGATGAAAAAGGCATGGAGACTTTTCATGATAGGTTTCAAGGAGCATTTTGACGACAAGTGTCAGGGAGCATTGTGATGACATGTGTATTGAGCATTGTGATGACAAAGTTCATGGAGCATTGTGATGACAAGTGCATGGAGTATTGTGATGAAAGGAATCATGGAGCGTTTTGATGACAAGTGTTATGGAAAATTGTGATCACAAGGGTTTGGAGCATTGTGATGACAGAGGTCATGGATCATTTTGATTTCAAGGAGCATGGAGCATTGTGATGACAAGGGCATGAAGTAATGTGGTGCCAATGTTCACGGAGGATTGTGAATGACAATGGTAAAGAAGTATTGTGATGACAAGCGCATGGAGCATTGTGATGACAAGTCATGTAGCATTTTGCTGACATAGGCATGGAGCATTGTGATGACAAGGGTCATGGTACACTGCGATGACAATTGTCAGAGAGCATTGTGATTAGAGGGGTTATGGAACATTGTGATGACAAATGTCATGGAGCATTGTGATGAGAAGACCATGGATAATTGTGATGATGAGCGTCATGGGGCGTTGTGATGACAAGTGATATGGAACATTTTGATCACAAGGGTTTGGAGCATTGTGATGACAGAGGTCATGGAGCATGTTGATTTCATTGTGATGACAATAGCATGAAGCATTATGATGATGGGCATGGTGCATTGTGATGACAGGGTTCATGGAGCATTGAGATGACAAGGGCATGGAGCATTGTGATGAGAAAGCCATGGAGCATTCTGATGACATGTGTCATGGAGCTTTGTGATGACAAGGGCATGGAGCATTGTGAATACAGGGGTCCTGGAGCACTGTGATGACAAGGGTCATGGGGAAGTGTTATGAGAAGGCCATGGAATATTGTGATGCCAGGGGTCCTGGAGCATTGTTATGACAGGGGCAATGGAGCATTGTGATGACAAGGGCATGGGACATTGGTCTGAAAAGTTTCATGGATTATTGTGATGAGAGTGGGCATGGAGCACTGTGATGACAAGGGCACGGAACACAGTGATACATGGGTCATGGAGCATTGTAATGAGAAGGGCATGAAGCATTGTGATGAGAAGTGCATCAAGCATTGTGATGACAGGCGTCATGGAGCTTTGTGATGAAAAGGGCATGGAGCAATGTGAAAAGAGGGTTCCTGGAACATTGTGATGACAATGGCATGGGGCATTGTGATGCCAAGGGTCATGGAGGTTTGTGATGATAAAGGTCATGCAGCATTTGGATGACAAGTGTGTGGTGCACTGTGATGAGAAGGGCAGGGAGCATTGTGATGACAGGGTCATGGAGCAATTTGATGAAAAGGGTCATGGAATATTTTGATGACAAGTGTCATGGAACATTGTGATGTCAGGAGTGATGGAGCATTGTGATGATAAGTGCATGTAGCATTGTAATGACAGGGGTCATGGAGCTTTGTGATCACAAGGGCATGGAGCACTGTCATTACAGTGGTCTTGGGGCATTGTGATGAAAAGGGCATGGATCATTGTGATGAAATAACACGGAGCCTTTTCATGACAGGGTTCAAGGAGCATACTGACGACAAGTGTCAGGGAGCATTGTGATGACAAGTGTATTGAGCATTGTGATGACAAAGGCATGGAGCATTGTGATGAGAAGACCATGGATAATTGTGATGAGGAGCATCATGGGGCGTTGTGATGACAAGTGTTATGGAACACTGTGATCACAAGGGTTTGGAGCATTATGATGACAGAGGTCTTGGTGCATTTTGATTTCATTGTGATGGCAATAGCATGGAGCATTATGATGAAGGGCATGGTGCATTGTGATGACAGGGTTCATGGAGCATTGAGATGAAAAGCGGCATGGAGCTTTGTGATTACAGGGGTCTTGAAGCATTGTGATGACAAGGGCATGGAGCATTGTGATGAGAAAGCCATGGAGCATACTGATGACATGCGTCATGGAGCTTTGTGATGATAAGGGCATGGAACATTGTGATAACAGGGGTCTTGGAGCATTGTGATGACAAGGGTCATGGAGCCTTGTGATGACAAGGCCGTGGAACATTGTGATGTCAGTGGTCATGGAGCATAAGTCTGAAGTGTTTCATGGATTATTATGATGAGCGTGGACATGGAGCATTGTGAGGAAAAGGCCACGGAACACTGTGATACATGGGTCATGGAGGATTGTAATTGAAAAGCCATGGAGTATTTTGATGAGAAGTGCATCGAGCATTGTGATGACAAGCGTCATGGGGCATTGTGATGCCAAGGGTCATGGAGCTTTGTGATGACAAAGGTTATGGAGCATTTTGATGACAAGGGCGTTGTGCATTGTGATGAGAAGGGCAGGAAGCATTGTGATGACAGGATCAAGGAGCAATTTGATGAAAAGTGTCAAGGAATATTTTGATGACAGAGGTTATGGAACATTGTGATGTCAAGGGTCATGGAGCATTGTGAGGACAAGGGCATGTAGCATTGTGATGACAGTGGTCATGGAACATTGTGATGACGGGTGAGGGATTATTGTGATGACTAGTGATGGAACCTTGTGATATCAGTTGTCAGAGAGCATTTTGATGAGAAGGGAATGGAGCATTGTGATGACAAGTTTTATGGAGCATTGTGATGACAATGTTGTAGAGCATTGTGTTGACAAGCGCAGGGCTTATTGTGATGACATGAGTACTGGAGCATTTTGCTGACATGGGCATGGAGCATTGTGATGACAAGGGTCATGGAGCATTGTGCTGACAAAGGAATGGGGCATTGTGATGACATGGTTCAAGGAGCTTTGTGATGAAAAGTTCATGGAGCATTGTGTTGACAGATGTCACAGAGCCTTGTGATGACGAGGGCATGGACCATTGTGATGACAAAAGCCATGAAGCACTGTGACGACTGGAGTCACGGAAGATTGTGATGACAGCGGTCATGGAGCATTGTGATGACAAGGGCATGGAGTATTGTGATGACAGTTGTCAGGGAGCATTGTGATGACATATGTCATGCTCCATTGTGATGACAATGGAATGGAGCATTGTGATGCCAAGTGTCATGGAGGATTGTGATGACAAATGTTATGGAGCATTGTGATGACAAGGGCTTCGAGCAATGTGATGAGAAGGCCATGGAGCCTTGTGATGACATGCGTCATGGAGCTTTGTGATGAAAAGGGCATGGAGCATTGTGATTACAGGGGTCTTGGAGCCTTGTGATGACAAGACCATGGAACATTGTGATGGCAGGGATCATGGAGCATTGTTATGACAGGGGTAATGGAGCATTGTGATGACAAGGACATGGATCATTGGTCTGAAATGTTTCATGGATTATTTTGATGAGAGTGGGCATGGAGCATTGTGATGACAAGGGCACGGATCACTGTGATACATGAGTCAGGGAGGATTGTAATGACAAGGGCGTGGAGAATTGTGATGAGAAGTGAATCGAGCATTTTGATGACAAGAGTCATGGAGCATTGTGATGACAACGGCATTGAGCAATGTGATGAGAGGGTTCATGGAGCATTGTGATGACAATAGCATGGAGCATTGTGATGCCAAGGATCAAGGAGCTTTGTGATGACAAAGGTCATGGAGAATTTTGATGACAAGGGCGTGATGCATTGTGATGAGAAGGGCATAGAGCTTGCTATGACAGGGGTCATGGAGCATTGCGATGACAAGTGCATGGAGAATTGTGATGACAAGAGCATGTAACATTGTGATGAGAAATGTCATGTAGCATTGTTATGAGGAGGACGTGGAGAAATGTGATGACAAGGGACTTGGAGCATTGTGATGATCAGGGAATGGATCATTGTGATGGCAAGACCGTGGAGCATAGTGATGAGAAGTCCATGGATTCTGTTGATGACGAGTGTCATGGAGCACTCTAATTACAAGAGCCATGGAGCATTGTGATTACAGGTGTCATGGAGCATTGTGATGACAGGGGTCATGGAGCATTGTGATGACAAGTGTCATGGAGCATTGTGATGACAAGCTTGTGGAGTATTGTGATGACATTGGGATGGAGCATTGTGATGAAAAAGGCATGGAGTCTTTTTATGAGAGTGTTCAAGGAGCATTCTGACGACAAATGTCAGGGAGCATTGTGATGACAAGTGTATTGAGCATTGTGATGACAATGGTCATGGCACATTGTGATGACAAGGGCATGGAGTATTGTGATGACAGGCATCATGGAGCGTTGTGATGACACGTGTTATGGAACATTGTGATCACAAGCATTTAGAGCGTTGTGATGAAAGTGGTCATGGATCATTTTGATTTCAAGGAGCATGGAGCATTGTGATGCCAAGACCATGAAGCAATGTGATCCCAAGGTTCATGGAGGATTGTGATGACAAGCGCATGGAGCTTTGTGGTGACAAGGTCTTGTAGCATTTTGCTGAAAAAGGCATGGAGCATTGTGATTACAGGAGTCTTGGAGCATTGTGATGAAAAGGGCATGGACCATTGTGATGAAAAAGGCATGGAGCATTGTCATGACATGGTTCAAGTGCATACTGATGGCAAGTGCCAGGGAGCATTGTGATGACAAGTGTATTGTGCATTGTGATGACAAAGGTCATGGAGCATTGTGATGACAAGGGCATGGAGTATTGTGATGACAGGCATCATGGAGCATTGTGATGACAAGTGTTATGGAACATTGTGATTCCAAGGGTTTGGATCATAGTGATGACAGAGTTCATGGATCATTTTGATTTCAAGGAGCATGGAGCATTGTGATGACAAGGGCATGAAGCAATGTGATCCCAAGGTTCATGGAGGATTGTGATGACAAGAGCATGGAGCATTGTGAAGACAAGCTCATGTAGCATTTTTCTGACAAAGGCATGGAGCATAGTGATGACAAGGTTGATGGAGCACTGTGATGACAAGCGTCACGGAGCATTGTGATTACAGGGGACATGGAACATTGGGATGACATGAGCATGGATCTTGTGATGACAAGTGTCATGGAGTATTTTGATGACAAGAGTCCAGGATCATTGTGTTGTCAGGGGTCATGGAGCATTGTGATTACTGTGGTCATGGAGCATTGTGATGACAGGGGTCATGGAGCATTGTGATGAGAAGGTCATGGAGCATTGAGCTGAAAATATTCATGGAGTATTGAGATGACAAGGGAATGGAGCATTTTGATGACAACGTCCTGGAGCATTGTGATGAGCGGACCATGGAGCCTTGTGATGACAATTATCATGGAGCATTCTCACTAAAAGAGGCATGGGGCATTGTGATTACAGGGGTCTTGGAGCATTGTGATGACAAGTGCTAATAGCATTGTGATGAGAAGGCCATGGAGCATTCTGATAACATGCATCATGGAGCTTCGTGATGACAAGGGCATGGGACATTGTGATTACAGGGGTCTTGGAGTATTGTGATGAAAAGGGCATGGATCATTGTGATGAAAAAGGCATGGAGCCTTGTCATGACAGGGTTCAAGGAGCATACTGACGACAAATGTCAGGCAACGTTGTGATGACAAGTGTATTGAGCATTGTGATGACAAAGTTTATGGAGCATTGTGATGAGAAGACCATTGATAATTGTGATGACGAGCGTCATTGGGCATTGTGATGACAAGTGTTATGGAACACTGTGATCACTAGGGTTTGGAGCATGGTAATGACAGAGGTCATGGAGCATTTTGATTTCATTGTGATGACAAGAGCATGAAGCATTATGATGATGGGCATGGTGCATCGTGATGACAGGGTTCATGGAGCATTGAGATGAAAAGCGGCAAGGAGCATTGTGATTATAGGGGTCTTGGAGCATTGTGATGAGAAGGCCATGGAGCATTGTGATGAGAAGACCATGGAGCATACTGATGACATGCGTCATGGAGCTTTGTGATGACAAGGGCATGGAGCATTGTGATTACAGGGGTCTTGGAGCATTGTGATGACAAGGGTCATGGAGCCATGTGATGACAAGGCCGTGGAACACGGTGATGGCAGGTTTCATGGAGCATTGTTATGACAGTGATAATGGAGCATTGTGATGATAAGGTTATGGAGCATTGGTCTGAAAAGTTTCACGGATTATTGTGATGAGATTGGGCATGGAGCATTGTGATGACAAGGGCACGGAACACTGTGATACATTGGTCATGGAGGATTGTAATGACAAGGGCATGGAGCATTGTGATGAGAAGGGCATCGTGCGTTGTGATGACAAGCGTCATGGAGCGTTGTGATGACAAGGGCATGGAACAATGTGATGAGAGTGTTCATGGAGCATTGTGATGACAATGGCATGGGGCACTGTGATACCAAGGGTCATGGAGCTTTGGAATGAACAATGTCATGGAGCATTTTGATGACAAGGTCGTGGTGCATTGTGATGAGAAGGGCATGGAACATTGTGATGAGAAGGCCATGGAGCATACTGATGACATGCGTCATGGAGCTTTTGATGACAACGTCATGGGGCCTTTTGATTACAGGTGTCTTGGAGCATTGTGATGAAAAGGGCATGGATCATTGTGATGAAAAAGGCACGGAGCCTTGTCATGACAGGGTTCAAGGAGCATACTGACGAAAAGTGGCAGGGAGCATTGTGATGACAATTGTATTGAGCATTGTGATGACAAAGGTCATGGAGCATTGTGATGAGAAGACCATGGATAATTGTAATGACGAGCGTCATGGGGCGATGTGATAACAAGTGTTATGGAACATTGTGATTACAAGGGTTTGGAGCATTGTGAAGACAGAGGTCATGGAGCATTTTGATTTCATTGTGATGGCAATAGCATGAAGCATTATGATGATGGGCATGGTGCATTGTGATGACAGGGTTCATGGAGTTTTGAGATGAAAAGGGGCATGGAGCATTGGTCTGACAAGTTTCATGGATTATTGTGATGACAGTGAGCATGGCACATTGTGATGACAAGGGCATGGAATATTGTGATGACAAGGTCACGGAGTATTGTGAAGACAAGTGTCAGGGAGCATTGTGATGACATAGGTCATGGTCCATTGTGATGACAATGGCATGAAGCATTGTGATGCCATGTGTAATGGAGGATTGAGATGACAAAGGTATTGGAGCATTGTGATGACAAGGGCTTGGAGCATTGTGATGACAAGGGCATGGAACATTGTGTTGACAAGGTCACGGAGTATTGTGAAGACAGGTGTCAGGGAGCATTGTGATGACATAGGTCATGGTCCATTGTGATGACAATGGCATGAAGCATTGTGATGCCATGTGTCATGGAGGATTGTGATGACAAAGGTAATGGAACATTGTGATGACAAGGGCTTGGAGCATTGTGATGACAAGGGCCATTGAGAATTTTCATGACAAGGTCGTGAAGCATTGAGATTACAAGCACATGGAGCTTGCTATGACAGGGGTCATGGAGCATTGCGATGACAAGTGCGTGGAGAATTGTGATGTCAAGAGCATGAAGCATTGTGATGAGTAGTGTCATGGAACATTGTGATGAAAAGGACGTGGGGAATTTTGATGACAAAGGACATGTAGCATTGTGATGACCAGGGCATGGAGCATTGTGATGGCAAAATCGTGGAGCATTGTGATGAGAAGACCATGGAAAATTGTAATGATGAGCGTCATGGAGCACTGTAATGACAAGGGGCATGAAGCATTGTGATGATAGGTGTCATAGAGCATTGTGATGACAGGGGTCATGGAGCATTCTGATGACAAGGCTCATGGAGCATTCTGATGACAAGCTTGTGGAGTATTGTGATGACAATGGCATGGAGCATTGTGATGAAAAGGGCATGGAGCATTGTGATGAAAAAGGCATGGAGACTTTTCATGATAGGTTTCAAGGAGCATTTTGACGACAAGTGTCAGGGAGCATTGTGATGACATGTGTATTGAGCATTGTGATGACAAAGTTCATGGAGCATTGTGATGACAAGTGCATGGAGTATTGTGATGAAAGGAATCATGGAGCGTTTTGATGACAAGTGTTATGGAAAATTGTGATCACAAGGGTTTGGAGCATTGTGATGACAGAGGTCATGGATCATTTTGATTTCAAGGAGCATGGAGCATTGTGATGACAAGGGCATGAAGTAATGTGGTGCCAATGTTCACGGAGGATTGTGAATGACAATGGTAAAGAAGTATTGTGATGACAAGCGCATGGAGCATTGTGATGACAAGTCATGTAGCATTTTGCTGACATAGGCATGGAGCATTGTGATGACAAGGGTCATGGTACACTGCGATGACAATTGTCAGAGAGCGTTGTGATTAGAGGGGTTATGGAACATTGTGATGACAAATGTCATGGAGCATTGTGATGAGAAGACCATGGATAATTGTGATGATGAGCGTCATGGGGCGTTGTGATGACAAGTGATATGGAACATTTTGATCACAAGGGTTTGGAGCATTGTGATGACAGAGGTCATGGAGCATGTTGATTTCATTGTGATGACAATAGCATGAAGCATTATGATGATGGGCATGGTGCATTGTGATGACAGGGTTCATGGAGCATTGAGATGACAAGGGCATGGAGCATTGTGATGAGAAAGCCATGGAGCATTCTGATGACATGTGTCATGGAGCTTTGTGATGACAAGGGCATGGAGCATTGTGAATACAGGGGTCCTGGAGCACTGTGATGACAAGGGTCATGGGGAAGTGTTATGAGAAGGCCATGGAATATTGTGATGCCAGGGGTCCTGGAGCATTGTTATGACAGGGGCAATGGAGCATTGTGATGACAAGGGCATGGGACATTGGTCTGAAAAGTTTCATGGATTATTGTGATGAGAGTGGGCATGGAGCACTGTGATGACAAGGGCACGGAACACAGTGATACATGGGTCATGGAGCATTGTAATGAGAAGGGCATGAAGCATTGTGATGAGAAGTGCATCAAGCATTGTGATGACAGGCGTCATGGAGCTTTGTGATGAAAAGGGCATGGAGCAATGTGAAAAGAGGGTTCCTGGAGCATTGTGATGACAATGGCATGGAGCATTGTGATGCCAAGGGTCATGGAGGTTTGTGATGATAAAGGTCATGCAGCATTTGGATGACAAGTGTGTGGTGCACTGTGATGAGAAGGGCAGGGAGCATTGTGATGACAGGGTCATGGAGCAATTTGATGAAAAGGGTCATGGAATATTTTGATGACAAGTGTCATGGAACATTGTGATGTCAGGAGTGATGGAGCATTGTGATGATAAGTGCATGTAGCATTGTAATGACAGGGGTCATGGAGCTTTGTGATCACAAGGGCATGGAGCACTGTCATTACAGTGGTCTTGGGGCATTGTGATGAAAAGGGCATGGATCATTGTGATGAAATAACACGGAGCCTTTTCATGACAGGGTTCAAGGAGCATACTGACGACAAGTGTCAGGGAGCATTGTGATGACAAGTGTATTGAGCATTGTGATGACAAAGGCATGGAGCATTGTGATGAGAAGACCATGGATAATTGTGATGAGGAGCATCATGGGGCGTTGTGATGACAAGTGTTATGGAACACTGTGATCACAAGGGTTTGGAGCATTATGATGACAGAGGTCTTGGTGCATTTTGATTTCATTGTGATGGCAATAGCATGAAGCATTATGATGAAGGGCATGGTGCATTGTGATGACAGGGTTCATGGAGCATTGAGATGAAAAGCGGCATGGAGCTTTGTGATTACAGGGGTCTTGAAGCATTGTGATGACAAGGGCATGGAGCATTGTGATGAGAAAGCCATGGAGCATACTGATGACATGCGTCATGGAGCTTTGTGATGATAAGGGCATGGAACATTGTGATAACAGGGGTCTTGGAGCATTGTGATGACAAGGGTCATGGAGCCTTGTGATGACAAGGCCGTGGAACATTGTGATGTCAGTGGTCATGGAGCATAAGTCTGAAGTGTTTCATGGATTATTATGATGAGCGTGGACATGGAGCATTGTGATGAAAAGGCCACGGAACACTGTGATACATGGGTCATGGAGGATTGTAATTGAAAAGCCATGGAGTATTTTGATGAGAAGTGCATCGAGCATTGTGATGACAAGCGTCATGGGGCATTGTGATGCCAAGGGTCATGGAGCTTTGTGATGACAAAGGTTATGGAGCATTTTGATGACAAGGGCGTTGTGCATTGTGATGAGAAGGGCAGGAAGCATTGTGATGACAGGATCAAGGAGCAATTTGATGAAAAGTGTCAAGGAATATTTTGATGACAGAGGTTATGGAACATTGTGATGTCAAGGGTCATGGAGCATTGTGAGGACAAGGGCATGTAGCATTGTGATGACAGTGGTCATGGAACATTGTGATGACGGGTGAGGGATTATTGTGATGACTAGTGATGGAACCTTGTGATATCAGTTGTCAGAGAGCATTTTGATGAGAAGGGAATGGAGCATTGTGATGACAAGTTTTATGGAGCATTGTGATGACAATGTTGTAGAGCATTGTGTTGACAAGCGCAGGGCTTATTGTGATGACATGAGTACTGGAGCATTTTGCTGACATGGGCATGGAGCATTGTGATGACAAGGGTCATGGAGCATTGTGCTGACAAAGGAATGGGGCATTGTGATGACATGGTTCAAGGAGCTTTGTGATGAAAAGTTCATGGAGCATTGTGTTGACAGATGTCACAGAGCCTTGTGATGACGAGGGCATGGACCATTGTGATGACAAAAGCCATGAAGCACTGTGACGACTGGAGTCACGGAAGATTGTGATGACAGCGGTCATGGAGCATTGTGATGACAAGGGCATGGAGTATTGTGATGACAGTTGTCAGGGAGCATTGTGATGACATATGTCATGCTCCATTGTGATGACAATGGAATGGAGCATTGTGATGCCAAGTGTCATGGAGGATTGTGATGACAAATGTTATGGAGCATTGTGATGACAAGGGCTTCGAGCAATGTGATGAGAAGGCCATGGAGCCTTGTGATGACATGCGTCATGGAGCTTTGTGATGAAAAGGGCATGGAGCATTGTGATTACAGGGGTCTTGGAGCCTTGTGATGACAAGACCATGGAACATTGTGATGGCAGGGATCATGGAGCATTGTTATGACAGGGGTAATGGAGCATTGTGATGACAAGGACATGGATCATTGGTCTGAAATGTTTCATGGATTATTTTGATGAGAGTGGGCATGGAGCATTGTGATGACAAGGGCACGGATCACTGTGATACATGAGTCAGGGAGGATTGTAATGACAAGGGCGTGGAGAATTGTGATGAGAAGTGAATCGAGCATTTTGATGACAAGAGTCATGGAGCATTGTGATGACAACGGCATTGAGCAATGTGATGAGAGGGTTCATGGAGCATTGTGATGACAATAGCATGGAGCATTGTGATGCCAAGGATCAAGGAGCTTTGTGATGACAAAGGTCATGGAGAATTTTGATGACAAGGGCGTGATGCATTGTGATGAGAAGGGCATAGAGCTTGCTATGACAGGGGTCATGGAGCATTGCGATGACAAGTGCATGGAGAATTGTGATGACAAGAGCATGTAACATTGTGATGAGAAATGTCATGTAGCATTGTTATGAGGAGGACGTGGAGAAATGTGATGACAAGGGACTTGGAGCATTGTGATGATCAGGGAATGGATCATTGTGATGGCAAGACCGTGGAGCATAGTGATGAGAAGTCCATGGATTCTGTTGATGACGAGTGTCATGGAGCACTCTAATTACAAGAGCCATGGAGCATTGTGATTACAGGTGTCATGGAGCATTGTGATGACAGGGGTCATGGAGCATTGTGATGACAAGTGTCATGGAGCATTGTGATGACAAGCTTGTGGAGTATTGTGATGACATTGGGATGGAGCATTGTGATGAAAAAGGCATGGAGTCTTTTTATGAGAGTGTTCAAGGAGCATTCTGACGACAAATGTCAGGGAGCATTGTGATGACAAGTGTATTGAGCATTGTGATGACAATGGTCATGGCACATTGTGATGACAAGGGCATGGAGTATTGTGATGACAGGCATCATGGAGCGTTGTGATGACACGTGTTATGGAACATTGTGATCACAAGCATTTAGAGCGTTGTGATGAAAGTGGTCATGGATCATTTTGATTTCAAGGAGCATGGAGCATTGTGATGCCAAGACCATGAAGCAATGTGATCCCAAGGTTCATGGAGGATTGTGATGACAAGCGCATGGAGCTTTGTGGTGACAAGGTCTTGTAGCATTTTGCTGAAAAAGGCATGGAGCATTGTGATTACAGGAGTCTTGGAGCATTGTGATGAAAAGGGCATGGACCATTGTGATGAAAAAGGCATGGAGCATTGTCATGACATGGTTCAAGTGCATACTGATGGCAAGTGCCAGGGAGCATTGTGATGACAAGTGTATTGTGCATTGTGATGACAAAGGTCATGGAGCATTGTGATGACAAGGGCATGGAGTATTGTGATGACAGGCATCATGGAGCATTGTGATGACAAGTGTTATGGAACATTGTGATTCCAAGGGTTTGGATCATAGTGATGACAGAGTTCATGGATCATTTTGATTTCAAGGAGCATGGAGCATTGTGATGACAAGGGCATGAAGCAATGTGATCCCAAGGTTCATGGAGGATTGTGATGACAAGAGCATGGAGCATTGTGAAGACAAGCTCATGTAGCATTTTTCTGACAAAGGCATGGAGCATAGTGATGACAAGGTTGATGGAGCACTGTGATGACAAGCGTCACGGAGCATTGTGATTACAGGGGACATGGAACATTGGGATGACATGAGCATGGATCTTGTGATGACAAGTGTCATGGAGTATTTTGATGACAAGAGTCCAGGATCATTGTGTTGTCAGGGGTCATGGAGCATTGTGATTACTGTGGTCATGGAGCATTGTGATGACAGGGGTCATGGAGCATTGTGATGAGAAGGTCATGGAGCATTGAGCTGAAAATATTCATGGAGTATTGAGATGACAAGGGAATGGAGCATTTTGATGACAACGTCCTGGAGCATTGTGATGAGCGGACCATGGAGCCTTGTGATGACAATTATCATGGAGCATTCTCACTAAAAGAGGCATGGGGCATTGTGATTACAGGGGTCTTGGAGCATTGTGATGACAAGTGCTAATAGCATTGTGATGAGAAGGCCATGGAGCATTCTGATAACATGCATCATGGAGCTTCGTGATGACAAGGGCATGGGACATTGTGATTACAGGGGTCTTGGAGTATTGTGATGAAAAGGGCATGGATCATTGTGATGAAAAAGGCATGGAGCCTTGTCATGACAGGGTTCAAGGAGCATACTGACGACAAATGTCAGGCAACGTTGTGATGACAAGTGTATTGAGCATTGTGATGACAAAGTTTATGGAGCATTGTGATGAGAAGACCATTGATAATTGTGATGACGAGCGTCATTGGGCATTGTGATGACAAGTGTTATGGAACACTGTGATCACTAGGGTTTGGAGCATGGTAATGACAGAGGTCATGGAGCATTTTGATTTCATTGTGATGACAAGAGCATGAAGCATTATGATGATGGGCATGGTGCATCGTGATGACAGGGTTCATGGAGCATTGAGATGAAAAGTGGCAAGGAGCATTGTGATTATAGGGGTCTTGGAGCATTGTGATGAGAAGGCCATGGAGCATTGTGATGAGAAGACCATGGAGCATACTGATGACATGCGTCATGGAGCTTTGTGATGACAAGGGCATGGAGCATTGTGATTACAGGGGTCTTGGAGCATTGTGATGACAAGGGTCATGGAGCCATGTGATGACAAGGCCGTGGAACACGGTGATGGCAGGTTTCATGGAGCATTGTTATGACAGTGATAATGGAGCATTGTGATGATAAGGTTATGGAGCATTGGTCTGAAAAGTTTCACGGATTATTGTGATGAGATTGGGCATGGAGCATTGTGATGACAAGGGCACGGAACACTGTGATACATTGGTCATGGAGGATTGTAATGACAAGGGCATGGAGCATTGTGATGAGAAGGGCATCGTGCGTTGTGATGACAAGCGTCATGGAGCGTTGTGATGACAAGGGCATGGAACAATGTGATGAGAGTGTTCATGGAGCATTGTGATGACAATGGCATGGGGCACTGTGATACCAAGGGTCATGGAGCTTTGGAATGAACAATGTCATGGAGCATTTTGATGACAAGGTCGTGGTGCATTGTGATGAGAAGGGCATGGAACATTGTGATGAGAAGGCCATGGAGCATACTGATGACATGCGTCATGGAGCTTTTGATGACAACGTCATGGGGCCTTTTGATTACAGGTGTCTTGGAGCATTGTGATGAAAAGGGCATGGATCATTGTGATGAAAAAGGCACGGAGCCTTGTCATGACAGGGTTCAAGGAGCATACTGACGAAAAGTGGCAGGGAGCATTGTGATGACAATTGTATTGAGCATTGTGATGACAAAGGTCATGGAGCATTGTGATGAGAAGACCATGGATAATTGTAATGACGAGCGTCATGGGGCGATGTGATAACAAGTGTTATGGAACATTGTGATTACAAGGGTTTGGAGCATTGTGAAGACAGAGGTCATGGAGCATTTTGATTTCATTGTGATGGCAATAGCATGAAGCATTATGATGATGGGCATGGTGCATTGTGATGACAGGGTTCATGGAGTTTTGAGATGAAAAGGGGCATGGAGCATTGGTCTGACAAGTTTCATGGATTATTGTGATGACAGTGAGCATGGCACATTGTGATGACAAGGGCATGGAATATTGTGATGACAAGGTCACGGAGTATTGTGAAGACAAGTGTCAGGGAGCATTGTGATGACATAGGTCATGGTCCATTGTGATGACAATGGCATGAAGCATTGTGATGCCATGTGTAATGGAGGATTGAGATGACAAAGGTATTGGAGCATTGTGATGACAAGGGCTTGGAGCATTGTGATGACAAGGGCATGGAACATTGTGTTGACAAGGTCACGGAGTATTGTGAAGACAGGTGTCAGGGAGCATTGTGATGACATAGGTCATGGTCCATTGTGATGACAATGGCATGAAGCATTGTGATGCCATGTGTCATGGAGGATTGTGATGACAAAGGTAATGGAACATTGTGATGACAAGGGCTTGGAGCATTGTGATGACAAGGGCCATTGAGAATTTTCATGACAAGGTCGTGAAGCATTGAGATTACAAGCACATGGAGCTTGCTATGACAGGGGTCATGGAGCATTGCGATGACAAGTGCGTGGAGAATTGTGATGTCAAGAGCATGAAGCATTGTGATGAGTAGTGTCATGGAACATTGTGATGAAAAGGACGTGGGGAATTTTGATGACAAAGGACATGTAGCATTGTGATGACCAGGGCATGGAGCATTGTGATGGCAAAATCGTGGAGCATTGTGATGAGAAGACCATGGAAAATTGTAATGATGAGCGTCATGGAGCACTGTAATGACAAGGGGCATGAAGCATTGTGATGATAGGTGTCATAGAGCATTGTGATGACAGGGGTCATGGAGCATTCTGATGACAAGGCTCATGGAGCATTCTGATGACAAGCTTGTGGAGTATTGTGATGACAATGGCATGGAGCATTGTGATGAAAAGGGCATGGAGCATTGTGATGAAAAAGGCATGGAGACTTTTCATGATAGGTTTCAAGGAGCATTTTGACGACAAGTGTCAGGGAGCATTGTGATGACATGTGTATTGAGCATTGTGATGACAAAGTTCATGGAGCATTGTGATGACAAGTGCATGGAGTATTGTGATGAAAGGAATCATGGAGCGTTTTGATGACAAGTGTTATGGAAAATTGTGATCACAAGGGTTTGGAGCATTGTGATGACAGAGGTCATGGATCATTTTGATTTCAAGGAGCATGGAGCATTGTGATGACAAGGGCATGAAGTAATGTGGTGCCAATGTTCACGGAGGATTGTGAATGACAATGGTAAAGAAGTATTGTGATGACAAGCGCATGGAGCATTGTGATGACAAGTCATGTAGCATTTTGCTGACATAGGCATGGAGCATTGTGATGACAAGGGTCATGGTACACTGCGATGACAATTGTCAGAGAGCATTGTGATTAGAGGGGTTATGGAACATTGTGATGACAAATGTCATGGAGCATTGTGATGAGAAGACCATGGATAATTGTGATGATGAGCGTCATGGGGCGTTGTGATGACAAGTGATATGGAACATTTTGATCACAAGGGTTTGGAGCATTGTGATGACAGAGGTCATGGAGCATGTTGATTTCATTGTGATGACAATAGCATGAAGCATTATGATGATGGGCATGGTGCATTGTGATGACAGGGTTCATGGAGCATTGAGATGACAAGGGCATGGAGCATTGTGATGAGAAAGCCATGGAGCATTCTGATGACATGTGTCATGGAGCTTTGTGATGACAAGGGCATGGAGCATTGTGAATACAGGGGTCCTGGAGCACTGTGATGACAAGGGTCATGGGGAAGTGTTATGAGAAGGCCATGGAATATTGTGATGCCAGGGGTCCTGGAGCATTGTTATGACAGGGGCAATGGAGCATTGTGATGACAAGGGCATGGGACATTGGTCTGAAAAGTTTCATGGATTATTGTGATGAGAGTGGGCATGGAGCACTGTGATGACAAGGGCACGGAACACAGTGATACATGGGTCATGGAGCATTGTAATGAGAAGGGCATGAAGCATTGTGATGAGAAGTGCATCAAGCATTGTGATGACAGGCGTCATGGAGCTTTGTGATGAAAAGGGCATGGAGCAATGTGAAAAGAGGGTTCCTGGAGCATTGTGATGACAATGGCATGGAGCATTGTGATGCCAAGGGTCATGGAGGTTTGTGATGATAAAGGTCATGCAGCATTTGGATGACAAGTGTGTGGTGCACTGTGATGAGAAGGGCAGGGAGCATTGTGATGACAGGGTCATGGAGCAATTTGATGAAAAGGGTCATGGAATATTTTGATGACAAGTGTCATGGAACATTGTGATGTCAGGAGTGATGGAGCATTGTGATGATAAGTGCATGTAGCATTGTAATGACAGGGGTCATGGAGCTTTGTGATCACAAGGGCATGGAGCACTGTCATTACAGTGGTCTTGGGGCATTGTGATGAAAAGGGCATGGATCATTGTGATGAAATAACACGGAGCCTTTTCATGACAGGGTTCAAGGAGCATACTGACGACAAGTGTCAGGGAGCATTGTGATGACAAGTGTATTGAGCATTGTGATGACAAAGGCATGGAGCATTGTGATGAGAAGACCATGGATAATTGTGATGAGGAGCATCATGGGGCGTTGTGATGACAAGTGTTATGGAACACTGTGATCACAAGGGTTTGGAGCATTATGATGACAGAGGTCTTGGTGCATTTTGATTTCATTGTGATGGCAATAGCATGAAGCATTATGATGAAGGGCATGGTGCATTGTGATGACAGGGTTCATGGAGCATTGAGATGAAAAGCGGCATGGAGCTTTGTGATTACAGGGGTCTTGAAGCATTGTGATGACAAGGGCATGGAGCATTGTGATGAGAAAGCCATGGAGCATACTGATGACATGCGTCATGGAGCTTTGTGATGATAAGGGCATGGAACATTGTGATAACAGGGGTCTTGGAGCATTGTGATGACAAGGGTCATGGAGCCTTGTGATGACAAGGCCGTGGAACATTGTGATGTCAGTGGTCATGGAGCATAAGTCTGAAGTGTTTCATGGATTATTATGATGAGTGTGGACATGGAGCATTGTGAGGAAAAGGCCACGGAACACTGTGATACATGGGTCATGGAGGATTGTAATTGAAAAGCCATGGAGTATTTTGATGAGAAGTGCATCGAGCATTGTGATGACAAGCGTCATGGGGCATTGTGATGCCAAGGGTCATGGAGCTTTGTGATGACAAAGGTTATGGAGCATTTTGATGACAAGGGCGTTGTGCATTGTGATGAGAAGGGCAGGAAGCATTGTGATGACAGGATCAAGGAGCAATTTGATGAAAAGTGTCAAGGAATATTTTGATGACAGAGGTTATGGAACATTGTGATGTCAAGGGTCATGGAGCATTGTGAGGACAAGGGCATGTAGCATTGTGATGACAGTGGTCATGGAACATTGTGATGACGGGTGAGGGATTATTGTGATGACTAGTGATGGAACCTTGTGATATCAGTTGTCAGAGAGCATTTTGATGAGAAGGGAATGGAGCATTGTGATGACAAGTTTTATGGAGCATTGTGATGACAATGTTGTAGAGCATTGTGTTGACAAGCGCAGGGCTTATTGTGATGACATGAGTACTGGAGCATTTTGCTGACATGGGCATGGAGCATTGTGATGACAAGGGTCATGGAGCATTGTGCTGACAAAGGAATGGGGCATTGTGATGACATGGTTCAAGGAGCTTTGTGATGAAAAGTTCATGGAGCATTGTGTTGACAGATGTCACAGAGCCTTGTGATGACGAGGGCATGGACCATTGTGATGACAAAAGCCATGAAGCACTGTGACGACTGGAGTCACGGAAGATTGTGATGACAGCGGTCATGGAGCATTGTGATGACAAGGGCATGGAGTATTGTGATGACAGTTGTCAGGGAGCATTGTGATGACATATGTCATGCTCCATTGTGATGACAATGGAATGGAGCATTGTGATGCCAAGTGTCATGGAGGATTGTGATGACAAATGTTATGGAGCATTGTGATGACAAGGGCTTCGAGCAATGTGATGAGAAGGCCATGGAGCCTTGTGATGACATGCGTCATGGAGCTTTGTGATGAAAAGGGCATGGAGCATTGTGATTACAGGGGTCTTGGAGCCTTGTGATGACAAGACCATGGAACATTGTGATGGCAGGGATCATGGAGCATTGTTATGACAGGGGTAATGGAGCATTGTGATGACAAGGACATGGATCATTGGTCTGAAATGTTTCATGGATTATTTTGATGAGAGTGGGCATGGAGCATTGTGATGACAAGGGCACGGATCACTGTGATACATGAGTCAGGGAGGATTGTAATGACAAGGGCGTGGAGAATTGTGATGAGAAGTGAATCGAGCATTTTGATGACAAGAGTCATGGAGCATTGTGATGACAACGGCATTGAGCAATGTGATGAGAGGGTTCATGGAGCATTGTGATGACAATAGCATGGAGCATTGTGATGCCAAGGATCAAGGAGCTTTGTGATGACAAAGGTCATGGAGAATTTTGATGACAAGGGCGTGATGCATTGTGATGAGAAGGGCATAGAGCTTGCTATGACAGGGGTCATGGAGCATTGCGATGACAAGTGCATGGAGAATTGTGATGACAAGAGCATGTAACATTGTGATGAGAAATGTCATGTAGCATTGTTATGAGGAGGACGTGGAGAAATGTGATGACAAGGGACTTGGAGCATTGTGATGATCAGGGAATGGATCATTGTGATGGCAAGACCGTGGAGCATAGTGATGAGAAGTCCATGGATTCTGTTGATGACGAGTGTCATGGAGCACTCTAATTACAAGAGCCATGGAGCATTGTGATTACAGGTGTCATGGAGCATTGTGATGACAGGGGTCATGGAGCATTGTGATGACAAGTGTCATGGAGCATTGTGATGACAAGCTTGTGGAGTATTGTGATGACATTGGGATGGAGCATTGTGATGAAAAAGGCATGGAGTCTTTTTATGAGAGTGTTCAAGGAGCATTCTGACGACAAATGTCAGGGAGCATTGTGATGACAAGTGTATTGAGCATTGTGATGACAATGGTCATGGCACATTGTGATGACAAGGGCATGGAGTATTGTGATGACAGGCATCATGGAGCGTTGTGATGACACGTGTTATGGAACATTGTGATCACAAGCATTTAGAGCGTTGTGATGAAAGTGGTCATGGATCATTTTGATTTCAAGGAGCATGGAGCATTGTGATGCCAAGACCATGAAGCAATGTGATCCCAAGGTTCATGGAGGATTGTGATGACAAGCGCATGGAGCTTTGTGGTGACAAGGTCTTGTAGCATTTTGCTGAAAAAGGCATGGAGCATTGTGATTACAGGAGTCTTGGAGCATTGTGATGAAAAGGGCATGGACCATTGTGATGAAAAAGGCATGGAGCATTGTCATGACATGGTTCAAGTGCATACTGATGGCAAGTGCCAGGGAGCATTGTGATGACAAGTGTATTGTGCATTGTGATGACAAAGGTCATGGAGCATTGTGATGACAAGGGCATGGAGTATTGTGATGACAGGCATCATGGAGCATTGTGATGACAAGTGTTATGGAACATTGTGATTCCAAGGGTTTGGATCATAGTGATGACAGAGTTCATGGATCATTTTGATTTCAAGGAGCATGGAGCATTGTGATGACAAGGGCATGAAGCAATGTGATCCCAAGGTTCATGGAGGATTGTGATGACAAGAGCATGGAGCATTGTGAAGACAAGCTCATGTAGCATTTTTCTGACAAAGGCATGGAGCATAGTGATGACAAGGTTGATGGAGCACTGTGATGACAAGCGTCACGGAGCATTGTGATTACAGGGGACATGGAACATTGGGATGACATGAGCATGGATCTTGTGATGACAAGTGTCATGGAGTATTTTGATGACAAGAGTCCAGGATCATTGTGTTGTCAGGGGTCATGGAGCATTGTGATTACTGTGGTCATGGAGCATTGTGATGACAGGGGTCATGGAGCATTGTGATGAGAAGGTCATGGAGCATTGAGCTGAAAATATTCATGGAGTATTGAGATGACAAGGGAATGGAGCATTTTGATGACAACGTCCTGGAGCATTGTGATGAGCGGACCATGGAGCCTTGTGATGACAATTATCATGGAGCATTCTCACTAAAAGAGGCATGGGGCATTGTGATTACAGGGGTCTTGGAGCATTGTGATGACAAGTGCTAATAGCATTGTGATGAGAAGGCCATGGAGCATTCTGATAACATGCATCATGGAGCTTCGTGATGACAAGGGCATGGGACATTGTGATTACAGGGGTCTTGGAGTATTGTGATGAAAAGGGCATGGATCATTGTGATGAAAAAGGCATGGAGCCTTGTCATGACAGGGTTCAAGGAGCATACTGACGACAAATGTCAGGCAACGTTGTGATGACAAGTGTATTGAGCATTGTGATGACAAAGTTTATGGAGCATTGTGATGAGAAGACCATTGATAATTGTGATGACGAGCGTCATTGGGCATTGTGATGACAAGTGTTATGGAACACTGTGATCACTAGGGTTTGGAGCATGGTAATGACAGAGGTCATGGAGCATTTTGATTTCATTGTGATGACAAGAGCATGAAGCATTATGATGATGGGCATGGTGCATCGTGATGACAGGGTTCATGGAGCATTGAGATGAAAAGCGGCAAGGAGCATTGTGATTATAGGGGTCTTGGAGCATTGTGATGAGAAGGCCATGGAGCATTGTGATGAGAAGACCATGGAGCATACTGATGACATGCGTCATGGAGCTTTGTGATGACAAGGGCATGGAGCATTGTGATTACAGGGGTCTTGGAGCATTGTGATGACAAGGGTCATGGAGCCATGTGATGACAAGGCCGTGGAACACGGTGATGGCAGGTTTCATGGAGCATTGTTATGACAGTGATAATGGAGCATTGTGATGATAAGGTTATGGAGCATTGGTCTGAAAAGTTTCACGGATTATTGTGATGAGATTGGGCATGGAGCATTGTGATGACAAGGGCACGGAACACTGTGATACATTGGTCATGGAGGATTGTAATGACAAGGGCATGGAGCATTGTGATGAGAAGGGCATCGTGCGTTGTGATGACAAGCGTCATGGAGCGTTGTGATGACAAGGGCATGGAACAATGTGATGAGAGTGTTCATGGAGCATTGTGATGACAATGGCATGGGGCACTGTGATACCAAGGGTCATGGAGCTTTGGAATGAACAATGTCATGGAGCATTTTGATGACAAGGTCGTGGTGCATTGTGATGAGAAGGGCATGGAACATTGTGATGAGAAGGCCATGGAGCATACTGATGACATGCGTCATGGAGCTTTTGATGACAACGTCATGGGGCCTTTTGATTACAGGTGTCTTGGAGCATTGTGATGAAAAGGGCATGGATCATTGTGATGAAAAAGGCACGGAGCCTTGTCATGACAGGGTTCAAGGAGCATACTGACGAAAAGTGGCAGGGAGCATTGTGATGACAATTGTATTGAGCATTGTGATGACAAAGGTCATGGAGCATTGTGATGAGAAGACCATGGATAATTGTAATGACGAGCGTCATGGGGCGATGTGATAACAAGTGTTATGGAACATTGTGATTACAAGGGTTTGGAGCATTGTGAAGACAGAGGTCATGGAGCATTTTGATTTCATTGTGATGGCAATAGCATGAAGCATTATGATGATGGGCATGGTGCATTGTGATGACAGGGTTCATGGAGTTTTGAGATGAAAAGGGGCATGGAGCATTGGTCTGACAAGTTTCATGGATTATTGTGATGACAGTGAGCATGGCACATTGTGATGACAAGGGCATGGAATATTGTGATGACAAGGTCACGGAGTATTGTGAAGACAAGTGTCAGGGAGCATTGTGATGACATAGGTCATGGTCCATTGTGATGACAATGGCATGAAGCATTGTGATGCCATGTGTAATGGAGGATTGAGATGACAAAGGTATTGGAGCATTGTGATGACAAGGGCTTGGAGCATTGTGATGACAAGGGCATGGAACATTGTGTTGACAAGGTCACGGAGTATTGTGAAGACAGGTGTCAGGGAGCATTGTGATGACATAGGTCATGGTCCATTGTGATGACAATGGCATGAAGCATTGTGATGCCATGTGTCATGGAGGATTGTGATGACAAAGGTAATGGAACATTGTGATGACAAGGGCTTGGAGCATTGTGATGACAAGGGCCATTGAGAATTTTCATGACAAGGTCGTGAAGCATTGAGATTACAAGCACATGGAGCTTGCTATGACAGGGGTCATGGAGCATTGCGATGACAAGTGCGTGGAGAATTGTGATGTCAAGAGCATGAAGCATTGTGATGAGTAGTGTCATGGAACATTGTGATGAAAAGGACGTGGGGAATTTTGATGACAAAGGACATGTAGCATTGTGATGACCAGGGCATGGAGCATTGTGATGGCAAAATCGTGGAGCATTGTGATGAGAAGACCATGGAAAATTGTAATGATGAGCGTCATGGAGCACTGTAATGACAAGGGGCATGAAGCATTGTGATGATAGGTGTCATAGAGCATTGTGATGACAGGGGTCATGGAGCATTCTGATGACAAGGCTCATGGAGCATTCTGATGACAAGCTTGTGGAGTATTGTGATGACAATGGCATGGAGCATTGTGATGAAAAGGGCATGGAGCATTGTGATGAAAAAGGCATGGAGACTTTTCATGATAGGTTTCAAGGAGCATTTTGACGACAAGTGTCAGGGAGCATTGTGATGACATGTGTATTGAGCATTGTGATGACAAAGTTCATGGAGCATTGTGATGACAAGTGCATGGAGTATTGTGATGAAAGGAATCATGGAGCGTTTTGATGACAAGTGTTATGGAAAATTGTGATCACAAGGGTTTGGAGCATTGTGATGACAGAGGTCATGGATCATTTTGATTTCAAGGAGCATGGAGCATTGTGATGACAAGGGCATGAAGCAATGTGATCCCAAGGTTCATGGAGGATTGTGATGACAAGAGCATGGAGCATTGTGAAGACAAGCTCATGTAGCATTTTTCTGACAAAGGCATGGAGCATAGTGATGACAAGGTTGATGGAGCACTGTGATGACAAGCGTCACGGAGCATTGTGATTACAGGGGACATGGAACATTGGGATGACATGAGCATGGATCTTGTGATGACAAGTGTCATGGAGTATTTTGATGACAAGAGTCCAGGATCATTGTGTTGTCAGGGGTCATGGAGCATTGTGATTACTGTGGTCATGGAGCATTGTGATGACAGGGGTCATGGAGCATTGTGATGAGAAGGTCATGGAGCATTGAGCTGAAAATATTCATGGAGTATTGAGATGACAAGGGAATGGAGCATTTTGATGACAACGTCCTGGAGCATTGTGATGAGCGGACCATGGAGCCTTGTGATGACAATTATCATGGAGCATTCTCACTAAAAGAGGCATGGGGCATTGTGATTACAGGGGTCTTGGAGCATTGTGATGACAAGTGCTAATAGCATTGTGATGAGAAGGCCATGGAGCATTCTGATAACATGCATCATGGAGCTTCGTGATGACAAGGGCATGGGACATTGTGATTACAGGGGTCTTGGAGTATTGTGATGAAAAGGGCATGGATCATTGTGATGAAAAAGGCATGGAGCCTTGTCATGACAGGGTTCAGGGAGCATACTGACGACAAATGTCAGGCAACGTTGTGATGACAAGTGTATTGAGCATTGTGATGACAAAGTTTATGGAGCATTGTGATGAGAAGACCATTGATAATTGTGATGACGAGCGTCATTGGGCATTGTGATGACAAGTGTTATGGAACACTGTGATCACTAGGGTTTGGAGCATGGTAATGACAGAGGTCATGGAGCATTTTGATTTCATTGTGATGACAAGAGCATGAAGCATTATGATGATGGGCATGGTGCATCGTGATGACAGGGTTCATGGAGCATTGAGATGAAAAGCGGCAAGGAGCATTGTGATTATAGGGGTCTTGGAGCATTGTGATGAGAAGGCCATGGAGCATTGTGATGAGAAGACCATGGAGCATACTGATGACATGCGTCATGGAGCTTTGTGATGACAAGGGCATGGAGCATTGTGATTACAGGGGTCTTGGAGCATTGTGATGACAAGGGTCATGGAGCCATGTGATGACAAGGCCGTGGAACACGGTGATGGCAGGTTTCATGGAGCATTGTTATGACAGTGATAATGGAGCATTGTGATGATAAGGTTATGGAGCATTGGTCTGAAAAGTTTCACGGATTATTGTGATGAGATTGGGCATGGAGCATTGTGATGACAAGGGCACGGAACACTGTGATACATTGGTCATGGAGGATTGTAATGACAAGGGCATGGAGCATTGTGATGAGAAGGGCATCGTGCGTTGTGATGACAAGCGTCATGGAGCGTTGTGATGACAAGGGCATGGAACAATGTGATGAGAGTGTTCATGGAGCATTGTGATGACAATGGCATGGGGCACTGTGATACCAAGGGTCATGGAGCTTTGGAATGAACAATGTCATGGAGCATTTTGATGACAAGGTCGTGGTGCATTGTGATGAGAAGGGCATGGAACATTGTGATGAGAAGGCCATGGAGCATACTGATGACATGCGTCATGGAGCTTTTGATGACAACGTCATGGGGCCTTTTGATTACAGGTGTCTTGGAGCATTGTGATGAAAAGGGCATGGATCATTGTGATGAAAAAGGCACGGAGCCTTGTCATGACAGGGTTCAAGGAGCATACTGACGAAAAGTGGCAGGGAGCATTGTGATGACAATTGTATTGAGCATTGTGATGACAAAGGTCATGGAGCATTGTGATGAGAAGACCATGGATAATTGTAATGACGAGCGTCATGGGGCGATGTGATAACAAGTGTTATGGAACATTGTGATTACAAGGGTTTGGAGCATTGTGAAGACAGAGGTCATGGAGCATTTTGATTTCATTGTGATGGCAATAGCATGAAGCATTATGATGATGGGCATGGTGCATTGTGATGACAGGGTTCATGGAGTTTTGAGATGAAAAGGGGCATGGAGCATTGGTCTGACAAGTTTCATGGATTATTGTGATGACAGTGAGCATGGCACATTGTGATGACAAGGGCATGGAATATTGTGATGACAAGGTCACGGAGTATTGTGAAGACAAGTGTCAGGGAGCATTGTGATGACATAGGTCATGGTCCATTGTGATGACAATGGCATGAAGCATTGTGATGCCATGTGTAATGGAGGATTGAGATGACAAAGGTATTGGAGCATTGTGATGACAAGGGCTTGGAGCATTGTGATGACAAGGGCATGGAACATTGTGTTGACAAGGTCACGGAGTATTGTGAAGACAGGTGTCAGGGAGCATTGTGATGACATAGGTCATGGTCCATTGTGATGACAATGGCATGAAGCATTGTGATGCCATGTGTCATGGAGGATTGTGATGACAAAGGTAATGGAACATTGTGATGACAAGGGCTTGGAGCATTGTGATGACAAGGGCCATTGAGAATTTTCATGACAAGGTCGTGAAGCATTGAGATTACAAGCACATGGAGCTTGCTATGACAGGGGTCATGGAGCATTGCGATGACAAGTGCGTGGAGAATTGTGATGTCAAGAGCATGAAGCATTGTGATGAGTAGTGTCATGGAACATTGTGATGAAAAGGACGTGGGGAATTTTGATGACAAAGGACATGTAGCATTGTGATGACCAGGGCATGGAGCATTGTGATGGCAAAATCGTGGAGCATTGTGATGAGAAGACCATGGAAAATTGTAATGATGAGCGTCATGGAGCACTGTAATGACAAGGGGCATGAAGCATTGTGATGATAGGTGTCATAGAGCATTGTGATGACAGGGGTCATGGAGCATTCTGATGACAAGGCTCATGGAGCATTCTGATGACAAGCTTGTGGAGTATTGTGATGACAATGGCATGGAGCATTGTGATGAAAAGGGCATGGAGCATTGTGATGAAAAAGGCATGGAGACTTTTCATGATAGGTTTCAAGGAGCATTTTGACGACAAGTGTCAGGGAGCATTGTGATGACATGTGTATTGAGCATTGTGATGACAAAGTTCATGGAGCATTGTGATGACAAGTGCATGGAGTATTGTGATGAAAGGAATCATGGAGCGTTTTGATGACAAGTGTTATGGAAAATTGTGATCACAAGGGTTTGGAGCATTGTGATGACAGAGGTCATGGATCATTTTGATTTCAAGGAGCATGGAGCATTGTGATGACAAGGGCATGAAGTAATGTGGTGCCAATGTTCACGGAGGATTGTGAATGACAATGGTAAAGAAGTATTGTGATGACAAGCGCATGGAGCATTGTGATGACAAGTCATGTAGCATTTTGCTGACATAGGCATGGAGCATTGTGATGACAAGGGTCATGGTACACTGCGATGACAATTGTCAGAGAGCATTGTGATTAGAGGGGTTATGGAACATTGTGATGACAAATGTCATGGAGCATTGTGATGAGAAGACCATGGATAATTGTGATGATGAGCGTCATGGGGCGTTGTGATGACAAGTGATATGGAACATTTTGATCACAAGGGTTTGGAGCATTGTGATGACAGAGGTCATGGAGCATGTTGATTTCATTGTGATGACAATAGCATGAAGCATTATGATGATGGGCATGGTGCATTGTGATGACAGGGTTCATGGAGCATTGAGATGACAAGGGCATGGAGCATTGTGATGAGAAAGCCATGGAGCATTCTGATGACATGTGTCATGGAGCTTTGTGATGACAAGGGCATGGAGCATTGTGAATACAGGGGTCCTGGAGCACTGTGATGACAAGGGTCATGGGGAAGTGTTATGAGAAGGCCATGGAATATTGTGATGCCAGGGGTCCTGGAGCATTGTTATGACAGGGGCAATGGAGCATTGTGATGACAAGGGCATGGGACATTGGTCTGAAAAGTTTCATGGATTATTGTGATGAGAGTGGGCATGGAGCACTGTGATGACAAGGGCACGGAACACAGTGATACATGGGTCATGGAGCATTGTAATGAGAAGGGCATGAAGCATTGTGATGAGAAGTGCATCAAGCATTGTGATGACAGGCGTCATGGAGCTTTGTGATGAAAAGGGCATGGAGCAATGTGAAAAGAGGGTTCCTGGAGCATTGTGATGACAATGGCATGGAGCATTGTGATGCCAAGGGTCATGGAGGTTTGTGATGATAAAGGTCATGCAGCATTTGGATGACAAGTGTGTGGTGCACTGTGATGAGAAGGGCAGGGAGCATTGTGATGACAGGGTCATGGAGCAATTTGATGAAAAGGGTCATGGAATATTTTGATGACAAGTGTCATGGAACATTGTGATGTCAGGAGTGATGGAGCATTGTGATGATAAGTGCATGTAGCATTGTAATGACAGGGGTCATGGAGCTTTGTGATCACAAGGGCATGGAGCACTGTCATTACAGTGGTCTTGGGGCATTGTGATGAAAAGGGCATGGATCATTGTGATGAAATAACACGGAGCCTTTTCATGACAGGGTTCAAGGAGCATACTGACGACAAGTGTCAGGGAGCATTGTGATGACAAGTGTATTGAGCATTGTGATGACAAAGGCATGGAGCATTGTGATGAGAAGACCATGGATAATTGTGATGAGGAGCATCATGGGGCGTTGTGATGACAAGTGTTATGGAACACTGTGATCACAAGGGTTTGGAGCATTATGATGACAGAGGTCTTGGTGCATTTTGATTTCATTGTGATGGCAATAGCATGAAGCATTATGATGAAGGGCATGGTGCATTGTGATGACAGGGTTCATGGAGCATTGAGATGAAAAGCGGCATGGAGCTTTGTGATTACAGGGGTCTTGAAGCATTGTGATGACAAGGGCATGGAGCATTGTGATGAGAAAGCCATGGAGCATACTGATGACATGCGTCATGGAGCTTTGTGATGATAAGGGCATGGAACATTGTGATAACAGGGGTCTTGGAGCATTGTGATGACAAGGGTCATGGAGCCTTGTGATGACAAGGCCGTGGAACATTGTGATGTCAGTGGTCATGGAGCATAAGTCTGAAGTGTTTCATGGATTATTATGATGAGCGTGGACATGGAGCATTGTGATGAAAAGGCCACGGAACACTGTGATACATGGGTCATGGAGGATTGTAATTGAAAAGCCATGGAGTATTTTGATGAGAAGTGCATCGAGCATTGTGATGACAAGCGTCATGGGGCATTGTGATGCCAAGGGTCATGGAGCTTTGTGATGACAAAGGTTATGGAGCATTTTGATGACAAGGGCGTTGTGCATTGTGATGAGAAGGGCAGGAAGCATTGTGATGACAGGATCAAGGAGCAATTTGATGAAAAGTGTCAAGGAATATTTTGATGACAGAGGTTATGGAACATTGTGATGTCAAGGGTCATGGAGCATTGTGAGGACAAGGGCATGTAGCATTGTGATGACAGTGGTCATGGAACATTGTGATGACGGGTGAGGGATTATTGTGATGACTAGTGATGGAACCTTGTGATATCAGTTGTCAGAGAGCATTTTGATGAGAAGGGAATGGAGCATTGTGATGACAAGTTTTATGGAGCATTGTGATGACAATGTTGTAGAGCATTGTGTTGACAAGCGCAGGGCTTATTGTGATGACATGAGTACTGGAGCATTTTGCTGACATGGGCATGGAGCATTGTGATGACAAGGGTCATGGAGCATTGTGCTGACAAAGGAATGGGGCATTGTGATGACATGGTTCAAGGAGCTTTGTGATGAAAAGTTCATGGAGCATTGTGTTGACAGATGTCACAGAGCCTTGTGATGACGAGGGCATGGACCATTGTGATGACAAAAGCCATGAAGCACTGTGACGACTGGAGTCACGGAAGATTGTGATGACAGCGGTCATGGAGCATTGTGATGACAAGGGCATGGAGTATTGTGATGACAGTTGTCAGGGAGCATTGTGATGACATATGTCATGCTCCATTGTGATGACAATGGAATGGAGCATTGTGATGCCAAGTGTCATGGAGGATTGTGATGACAAATGTTATGGAGCATTGTGATGACAAGGGCTTCGAGCAATGTGATGAGAAGGCCATGGAGCCTTGTGATGACATGCGTCATGGAGCTTTGTGATGAAAAGGGCATGGAGCATTGTGATTACAGGGGTCTTGGAGCCTTGTGATGACAAGACCATGGAACATTGTGATGGCAGGGATCATGGAGCATTGTTATGACAGGGGTAATGGAGCATTGTGATGACAAGGACATGGATCATTGGTCTGAAATGTTTCATGGATTATTTTGATGAGAGTGGGCATGGAGCATTGTGATGACAAGGGCACGGATCACTGTGATACATGAGTCAGGGAGGATTGTAATGACAAGGGCGTGGAGAATTGTGATGAGAAGTGAATCGAGCATTTTGATGACAAGAGTCATGGAGCATTGTGATGACAACGGCATTGAGCAATGTGATGAGAGGGTTCATGGAGCATTGTGATGACAATAGCATGGAGCATTGTGATGCCAAGGATCAAGGAGCTTTGTGATGACAAAGGTCATGGAGAATTTTGATGACAAGGGCGTGATGCATTGTGATGAGAAGGGCATAGAGCTTGCTATGACAGGGGTCATGGAGCATTGCGATGACAAGTGCATGGAGAATTGTGATGACAAGAGCATGTAACATTGTGATGAGAAATGTCATGTAGCATTGTTATGAGGAGGACGTGGAGAAATGTGATGACAAGGGACTTGGAGCATTGTGATGATCAGGGAATGGATCATTGTGATGGCAAGACCGTGGAGCATAGTGATGAGAAGTCCATGGATTCTGTTGATGACGAGTGTCATGGAGCACTCTAATTACAAGAGCCATGGAGCATTGTGATTACAGGTGTCATGGAGCATTGTGATGACAGGGGTCATGGAGCATTGTGATGACAAGTGTCATGGAGCATTGTGATGACAAGCTTGTGGAGTATTGTGATGACATTGGGATGGAGCATTGTGATGAAAAAGGCATGGAGTCTTTTTATGAGAGTGTTCAAGGAGCATTCTGACGACAAATGTCAGGGAGCATTGTGATGACAAGTGTATTGAGCATTGTGATGACAATGGTCATGGCACATTGTGATGACAAGGGCATGGAGTATTGTGATGACAGGCATCATGGAGCGTTGTGATGACACGTGTTATGGAACATTGTGATCACAAGCATTTAGAGCGTTGTGATGAAAGTGGTCATGGATCATTTTGATTTCAAGGAGCATGGAGCATTGTGATGCCAAGACCATGAAGCAATGTGATCCCAAGGTTCATGGAGGATTGTGATGACAAGCGCATGGAGCTTTGTGGTGACAAGGTCTTGTAGCATTTTGCTGAAAAAGGCATGGAGCATTGTGATTACAGGAGTCTTGGAGCATTGTGATGAAAAGGGCATGGACCATTGTGATGAAAAAGGCATGGAGCATTGTCATGACATGGTTCAAGTGCATACTGATGGCAAGTGCCAGGGAGCATTGTGATGACAAGTGTATTGTGCATTGTGATGACAAAGGTCATGGAGCATTGTGATGACAAGGGCATGGAGTATTGTGATGACAGGCATCATGGAGCATTGTGATGA
>NW_028294116.1:0-35405 GCF_964341445.2 Mesoplodon mirus | reverse complement strand
TTCCATTCCATTGTCATCGCAATGGACCATGACATATGTCATCACAATGCTCCCTGAGACCTGTCTTCAAAATACTCCATGACCTTCTCATCACCATGCTCCATGCCTTTGTCATCACATTGCACCATGCCCACTGTCATCACAATAATCCATGAAACATGTCAGGCCAATGCACCATGCCCCTGTCATCACAATGCTCATTGCCTTTTCATCACAATGTTCTATGACCCCTGTCATCACAATGCTCCGTGACTCCCGTCATCACAATTCTTCATGACCTTTGTCATCACAATGGTCCATGCCCTCGTCATCACAAGGCTCTGTGACCTTTGTCACCAAAATGCTCCATGAAATTTTCATCACAATGCTCGTTGACCCTTGTCATCACAATGCTCCATGCCTTTGTCAGCACAGTGCTCCATGACCCATGTCATCACAATGCGCCATGTGCTTGTCATCACAATGCTCCACAACCTTGTCCTCACAATGCTCCATAAAACTTGCCATCACAATGCTCCATGCACTTCTTATCAAAATGCTCTCTCACGAATGATATCAAAATGTTCCCTCACTAGTCATCACAATACACCCACTCCCCTGTCATCACAATGGTCCACAACACCGTCATGAAAGTGTTCCATGGCTCCTGACATCACAATGTTCCATAACCCCTGTCATCAAAATGTTCCATGACACTTTTCATCAAATTGCTCCATGACCCTGTCATCACAATGCTCCCTGCCCTTCTCATCACAATGTACCACGCCCTTGTCAGCAAAATGCTCCATGACCTTTGTCATCACAAAGCTCCATGACAATTGTCATCTCAATGCTCCATGCCATTGTCATCACAATGCTCCATGAACCCTCTAATCACAATGCTCCATGCCCCTTTGCATCTCAATGCTCCATGAACCCTGTCATCAAAATGCACCATGCCCATCATCATAATGCTTCAGGCTATTGTCATCACAATGAAATCAAAATATTCGATGATCTATCTCATCACAATGCTCCAAATCCTTGTGATCACAATGTTCCATAACACTTATCATCACAACGCCCCATGACGCTCATCATCACAATTATCCATGGTCTTCTCATCACAGTGCTCCATGACCTTTGTCATCACAATGCTCTATACACTTGTCATCACAATGCTCCCTGACACTTGTCATCAGTATGCTCCTGGAACCCTTTCATGACAAGGCTCCATACCATTTTCATAACAATGATCCATGCCAATTTCATCACAATGCTCCAAGACACCAGTAATCACAATGCTCCATGCCCTTGTCATCACAATGCTCCAAGACCCCTGTAATCACAATACTCCATGCCACTTTTCATCAGAATGCTCCATGAGACTTCTTATTACGAGGCTCCATGGTCTTCTCATCACAATGCTCCAGGAACTTTTCATCACAGTGCTCCATTCCCTTGTCATCACAATGCTCCATGACCCCTGTCCTCACAATACTTCCTGAACATTTTCAGTCCTATTCTCCAGGAAATTCTCATCACAATGCTTCATGATCCCTATCATCACAATGCTCCATGACCACTGTCATCACAACGCTCCATGACCCCTGACAACACAGTGATGCGGGACTCTTGTCATCACAATGCTCCATTCCCTAGTCATCACAATGCTCCATGAACATTTTCAGCCCAATGCTCCATGACACTTGTCATCACAATGATCCTTGTCCTTGCCATCCCAATGATCCATGAACCCTGCAATCACAATGATCCGTGATGCTTCTCATCACAGTGCTCTATGACCCTTATCATCACAATGCTCCATGCCTGTGTCAGCAAAATGCTATATGACCTTGTCATCAAAATGCTCCATTTGCTTGTCATCACAATACTCCCTTACCATTGTCATCACAATCCTCCATGAACCTTGGGGTCACATTGCTTCCTGCCCTTGTCATCACAATGCTCCATGATCTTTGAAAACAAAATGATCCATGACTTATATCATCACAATGCTCCAAACCCTTGTGATCACAATGTTCCATAACACTTGTCATCACAACGCTCCATGATGCCTGTCATCACAATTCTCTATGCCCTTTTCGTCAAAATGCTCCATGATCTTTTTCATCACAATTCTCAATACACTTGTCATCACAATGTTCCCAGACAGTTGTCATCAGAATGCTCCTTGAAACCTGTCATGAAATGGCTTCATGCCTTTTTCATCACAATGCTCCATGCCCTTTTCATCACAATGCTCCATGCCATTGTCGTCACAATACTCCACAAGCTTGTCATCAGAATGCTCCATGACACTTGTCATCACATTTCTCCATGGCCACTGTCATCACAATGCTCCAAACCCCTTGTCATTATCGTGCTCCATGACGCTCGTCATCACAATTATCCATGGTCTTCTCATCACAATGCTCCACGCCCTTGTCATCAAAATGCTCCATGACCCTTATCATCACAATGCTCCATGGCCACTATCATCACAATGCTCCATTCCCCTTGTCATTACAGTGCTCCATGACGCTCGTCATCACAATTATCCATGGTCTTCTCATCACAATGCTCCACGGTCTTGCCATCACAATGCTCCATGGCTTGGTCATCACAATGCTCCATGTCCCCTGTCATCACAAATCTCCTCGTTCTTGGCATCACTATGCTCCATGACACTTCTCATCACTGTGTTACATGAATTGTCATCACAATTCTCTATGCACTTGTCATCGCAATGCTCCATGACCCCTGTCATAGGAAGCTCCATGTGCTTCTCATCACAATGCTTCATGAACTTGTCATCAAAATTCTCAATGGCCCTTGTCATCACAATGCTCCATGCCCTTGTCATCACAATGCTCCATGTCCCTTGTCATCACAATGCTCCAAGCCCTTGTCATCAAAATGCTCCATTACATTTGTCATCACAATCCTCCATGACACTTGGCATCACAATGTTCCATTCCATTGTCATCGCAATGGACCATGACATATGTCATCACAATGCTCCCTGAGACCTGTCTTCAAAATACTCCATGACCTTCTCATCACCATGCTCCATGCCTTTGTCATCACATTGCACCATGCCCACTGTCATCACAATAATCCATGAAACATGTCAGGCCAATGCACCATGCCCCTGTCATCACAATGCTCATTGCCTTTTCATCACAATGTTCTATGACCCCTGTCATCACAATGCTCCGTGACTCCCGTCATCACAATTCTTCATGACCTTTGTCATCACAATGGTCCATGCCCTCGTCATCACAAGGCTCTGTGACCTTTGTCACCAAAATGCTCCATGAAATTTTCATCACAATGCTCGTTGACCCTTGTCATCACAATGCTCCATGCCTTTGTCAGCACAGTGCTCCATGACCCATGTCATCACAATGCGCCATGTGCTTGTCATCACAATGCTCCACAACCTTGTCCTCACAATGCTCCATAAAACTTGCCATCACAATGCTCCATGCACTTCTTATCAAAATGCTCTCTCACGAATGATATCAAAATGTTCCCTCACTAGTCATCACAATACACCCACTCCCCTGTCATCACAATGGTCCACAACACCGTCATGAAAGTGTTCCATGGCTCCTGACATCACAATGTTCCATAACCCCTGTCATCAAAATGTTCCATGACACTTTTCATCAAATTGCTCCATGACCCTGTCATCACAATGCTCCCTGCCCTTCTCATCACAATGTACCACGCCCTTGTCAGCAAAATGCTCCATGACCTTTGTCATCACAAAGCTCCATGACAATTGTCATCTCAATGCTCCATGCCATTGTCATCACAATGCTCCATGAACCCTCTAATCACAATGCTCCATGCCCCTTTGCATCTCAATGCTCCATGAACCCTGTCATCAAAATGCACCATGCCCATCATCATAATGCTTCAGGCTATTGTCATCACAATGAAATCAAAATATTCGATGATCTATCTCATCACAATGCTCCAAATCCTTGTGATCACAATGTTCCATAACACTTATCATCACAACGCCCCATGACGCTCATCATCACAATTATCCATGGTCTTCTCATCACAGTGCTCCATGACCTTTGTCATCACAATGCTCTATACACTTGTCATCACAATGCTCCCTGACACTTGTCATCAGTATGCTCCTGGAACCCTTTCATGACAAGGCTCCATACCATTTTCATAACAATGATCCATGCCAATTTCATCACAATGCTCCAAGACACCAGTAATCACAATGCTCCATGCCCTTGTCATCACAATGCTCCAAGACCCCTGTAATCACAATACTCCATGCCACTTTTCATCAGAATGCTCCATGAGACTTCTTATTACGAGGCTCCATGGTCTTCTCATCACAATGCTCCAGGAACTTTTCATCACAGTGCTCCATTCCCTTGTCATCACAATGCTCCATGACCCCTGTCCTCACAATACTTCCTGAACATTTTCAGTCCTATTCTCCAGGAAATTCTCATCACAATGCTTCATGATCCCTATCATCACAATGCTCCATGACCACTGTCATCACAACGCTCCATGACCCCTGACAACACAGTGATGCGGGACTCTTGTCATCACAATGCTCCATTCCCTAGTCATCACAATGCTCCATGAACATTTTCAGCCCAATGCTCCATGACACTTGTCATCACAATGATCCTTGTCCTTGCCATCCCAATGATCCATGAACCCTGCAATCACAATGATCCGTGATGCTTCTCATCACAGTGCTCTATGACCCTTATCATCACAATGCTCCATGCCTGTGTCAGCAAAATGCTATATGACCTTGTCATCAAAATGCTCCATTTGCTTGTCATCACAATACTCCCTTACCATTGTCATCACAATCCTCCATGAACCTTGGGGTCACATTGCTTCATGCCCTTGTCATCACAATGCTCCATGATCTTTGAAAACAAAATGATCCATGACTTATATCATCACAATGCTCCAAACCCTTGTGATCACAATGTTCCATAACACTTGTCATCACAACGCTCCATGATGCCTGTCATCACAATTCTCTATGCCCTTTTCGTCAAAATGCTCCATGATCTTTTTCATCACAATTCTCAATACACTTGTCATCACAATGTTCCCAGACAGTTGTCATCAGAATGCTCCTTGAAACCTGTCATGAAATGGCTTCATGCCTTTTTCATCACAATGCTCCATGCCCTTTTCATCACAATGCTCCATGCCATTGTCGTCACAATACTCCACAAGCTTGTCATCAGAATGCTCCATGACACTTGTCATCACATTTCTCCATGGCCACTGTCATCACAATGCTCCAAACCCCTTGTCATTATCGTGCTCCATGACGCTCGTCATCACAATTATCCATGGTCTTCTCATCACAATGCTCCACGCCCTTGTCATCAAAATGCTCCATGACCCTTATCATCACAATGCTCCATGGCCACTATCATCACAATGCTCCATTCCCCTTGTCATTACAGTGCTCCATGACGCTCGTCATCACAATTATCCATGGTCTTCTCATCACAATGCTCCACGGTCTTGCCATCACAATGCTCCATGGCTTGGTCATCACAATGCTCCATGTCCCCTGTCATCACAAATCTCCTCGTTCTTGGCATCACTATGCTCCATGGCACTTCTCATCACTGTGTTACATGAATTGTCATCACAATTCTCTATGCACTTGTCATCGCAATGCTCCATGACCCCTGTCATAGGAAGCTCCATGTGCTTCTCATCACAATGCTTCATGAACTTGTCATCAAAATTCTCAATGGCCCTTGTCATCACAATGCTCCATGCCCTTGTCATCACAATGCTCCATGTCCCTTGTCATCACAATGCTCCAAGCCCTTGTCATCAAAATGCTCCATTACATTTGTCATCACAATCCTCCATGACACTTGGCATCACAATGTTCCATTCCATTGTCATCGCAATGGACCATGACATATGTCATCACAATGCTCCCTGAGACCTGTCTTCAAAATACTCCATGACCTTCTCATCACCATGCTCCATGCCTTTGTCATCACATTGCACCATGCCCACTGTCATCACAATAATCCATGAAACATGTCAGGCCAATGCACCATGCCCCTGTCATCACAATGCTCATTGCCTTTTCATCACAATGTTCTATGACCCCTGTCATCACAATGCTCCGTGACTCCCGTCATCACAATTCTTCATGACCTTTGTCATCACAATGGTCCATGCCCTCGTCATCACAAGGCTCTGTGACCTTTGTCACCAAAATGCTCCATGAAATTTTCATCACAATGCTCGTTGACCCTTGTCATCACAATGCTCCATGCCTTTGTCAGCACAGTGCTCCATGACCCATGTCATCACAATGCGCCATGTGCTTGTCATCACAATGCTCCACAACCTTGTCCTCACAATGCTCCATAAAACTTGCCATCACAATGCTCCATGCACTTCTTATCAAAATGCTCTCTCACGAATGATATCAAAATGTTCCCTCACTAGTCATCACAATACACCCACTCCCCTGTCATCACAATGGTCCACAACACCGTCATGAAAGTGTTCCATGGCTCCTGACATCACAATGTTCCATAACCCCTGTCATCAAAATGTTCCATGACACTTTTCATCAAATTGCTCCATGACCCTGTCATCACAATGCTCCCTGCCCTTCTCATCACAATGTACCACGCCCTTGTCAGCAAAATGCTCCATGACCTTTGTCATCACAAAGCTCCATGACAATTGTCATCTCAATGCTCCATGCCATTGTCATCACAATGCTCCATGAACCCTCTAATCACAATGCTCCATGCCCCTTTGCATCTCAATGCTCCATGAACCCTGTCATCAAAATGCACCATGCCCATCATCATAATGCTTCAGGCTATTGTCATCACAATGAAATCAAAATATTCGATGATCTATCTCATCACAATGCTCCAAATCCTTGTGATCACAATGTTCCATAACACTTATCATCACAACGCCCCATGACGCTCATCATCACAATTATCCATGGTCTTCTCATCACAGTGCTCCATGACCTTTGTCATCACAATGCTCTATACACTTGTCATCACAATGCTCCCTGACACTTGTCATCAGTATGCTCCTGGAACCCTTTCATGACAAGGCTCCATACCATTTTCATAACAATGATCCATGCCAATTTCATCACAATGCTCCAAGACACCAGTAATCACAATGCTCCATGCCCTTGTCATCACAATGCTCCAAGACCCCTGTAATCACAATACTCCATGCCACTTTTCATCAGAATGCTCCATGAGACTTCTTATTACGAGGCTCCATGGTCTTCTCATCACAATGCTCCAGGAACTTTTCATCACAGTGCTCCATTCCCTTGTCATCACAATGCTCCATGACCCCTGTCCTCACAATACTTCCTGAACATTTTCAGTCCTATTCTCCAGGAAATTCTCATCACAATGCTTCATGATCCCTATCATCACAATGCTCCATGACCACTGTCATCACAACGCTCCATGACCCCTGACAACACAGTGATGCGGGACTCTTGTCATCACAATGCTCCATTCCCTAGTCATCACAATGCTCCATGAACATTTTCAGCCCAATGCTCCATGACACTTGTCATCACAATGATCCTTGTCCTTGCCATCCCAATGATCCATGAACCCTGCAATCACAATGATCCGTGATGCTTCTCATCACAGTGCTCTATGACCCTTATCATCACAATGCTCCATGCCTGTGTCAGCAAAATGCTATATGACCTTGTCATCAAAATGCTCCATTTGCTTGTCATCACAATACTCCCTTACCATTGTCATCACAATCCTCCATGAACCTTGGGGTCACATTGCTTCCTGCCCTTGTCATCACAATGCTCCATGATCTTTGAAAACAAAATGATCCATGACTTATATCATCACAATGCTCCAAACCCTTGTGATCACAATGTTCCATAACACTTGTCATCACAACGCTCCATGATGCCTGTCATCACAATTCTCTATGCCCTTTTCGTCAAAATGCTCCATGATCTTTTTCATCACAATTCTCAATACACTTGTCATCACAATGTTCCCAGACAGTTGTCATCAGAATGCTCCTTGAAACCTGTCATGAAATGGCTTCATGCCTTTTTCATCACAATGCTCCATGCCCTTTTCATCACAATGCTCCATGCCATTGTCGTCACAATACTCCACAAGCTTGTCATCAGAATGCTCCATGACACTTGTCATCACATTTCTCCATGGCCACTGTCATCACAATGCTCCAAACCCCTTGTCATTATCGTGCTCCATGACGCTCGTCATCACAATTATCCATGGTCTTCTCATCACAATGCTCCACGCCCTTGTCATCAAAATGCTCCATGACCCTTATCATCACAATGCTCCATGGCCACTATCATCACAATGCTCCATTCCCCTTGTCATTACAGTGCTCCATGACGCTCGTCATCACAATTATCCATGGTCTTCTCATCACAATGCTCCACGGTCTTGCCATCACAATGCTCCATGGCTTGGTCATCACAATGCTCCATGTCCCCTGTCATCACAAATCTCCTCGTTCTTGGCATCACTATGCTCCATGACACTTCTCATCACTGTGTTACATGAATTGTCATCACAATTCTCTATGCACTTGTCATCGCAATGCTCCATGACCCCTGTCATAGGAAGCTCCATGTGCTTCTCATCACAATGCTTCATGAACTTGTCATCAAAATTCTCAATGGCCCTTGTCATCACAATGCTCCATGCCCTTGTCATCACAATGCTCCATGTCCCTTGTCATCACAATGCTCCAAGCCCTTGTCATCAAAATGCTCCATTACATTTGTCATCACAATCCTCCATGACACTTGGCATCACAATGTTCCATTCCATTGTCATCGCAATGGACCATGACATATGTCATCACAATGCTCCCTGAGACCTGTCTTCAAAATACTCCATGACCTTCTCATCACCATGCTCCATGCCTTTGTCATCACATTGCACCATGCCCACTGTCATCACAATAATCCATGAAACATGTCAGGCCAATGCACCATGCCCCTGTCATCACAATGCTCATTGCCTTTTCATCACAATGTTCTATGACCCCTGTCATCACAATGCTCCGTGACTCCCGTCATCACAATTCTTCATGACCTTTGTCATCACAATGGTCCATGCCCTCGTCATCACAAGGCTCTGTGACCTTTGTCACCAAAATGCTCCATGAAATTTTCATCACAATGCTCGTTGACCCTTGTCATCACAATGCTCCATGCCTTTGTCAGCACAGTGCTCCATGACCCATGTCATCACAATGCGCCATGTGCTTGTCATCACAATGCTCCACAACCTTGTCCTCACAATGCTCCATAAAACTTGCCATCACAATGCTCCATGCACTTCTTATCAAAATGCTCTCTCACGAATGATATCAAAATGTTCCCTCACTAGTCATCACAATACACCCACTCCCCTGTCATCACAATGGTCCACAACACCGTCATGAAAGTGTTCCATGGCTCCTGACATCACAATGTTCCATAACCCCTGTCATCAAAATGTTCCATGACACTTTTCATCAAATTGCTCCATGACCCTGTCATCACAATGCTCCCTGCCCTTCTCATCACAATGTACCACGCCCTTGTCAGCAAAATGCTCCATGACCTTTGTCATCACAAAGCTCCATGACAATTGTCATCTCAATGCTCCATGCCATTGTCATCACAATGCTCCATGAACCCTCTAATCACAATGCTCCATGCCCCTTTGCATCTCAATGCTCCATGAACCCTGTCATCAAAATGCACCATGCCCATCATCATAATGCTTCAGGCTATTGTCATCACAATGAAATCAAAATATTCGATGATCTATCTCATCACAATGCTCCAAATCCTTGTGATCACAATGTTCCATAACACTTATCATCACAACGCCCCATGACGCTCATCATCACAATTATCCATGGTCTTCTCATCACAGTGCTCCATGACCTTTGTCATCACAATGCTCTATACACTTGTCATCACAATGCTCCCTGACACTTGTCATCAGTATGCTCCTGGAACCCTTTCATGACAAGGCTCCATACCATTTTCATAACAATGATCCATGCCAATTTCATCACAATGCTCCAAGACACCAGTAATCACAATGCTCCATGCCCTTGTCATCACAATGCTCCAAGACCCCTGTAATCACAATACTCCATGCCACTTTTCATCAGAATGCTCCATGAGACTTCTTATTACGAGGCTCCATGGTCTTCTCATCACAATGCTCCAGGAACTTTTCATCACAGTGCTCCATTCCCTTGTCATCACAATGCTCCATGACCCCTGTCCTCACAATACTTCCTGAACATTTTCAGTCCTATTCTCCAGGAAATTCTCATCACAATGCTTCATGATCCCTATCATCACAATGCTCCATGACCACTGTCATCACAACGCTCCATGACCCCTGACAACACAGTGATGCGGGACTCTTGTCATCACAATGCTCCATTCCCTAGTCATCACAATGCTCCATGAACATTTTCAGCCCAATGCTCCATGACACTTGTCATCACAATGATCCTTGTCCTTGCCATCCCAATGATCCATGAACCCTGCAATCACAATGATCCGTGATGCTTCTCATCACAGTGCTCTATGACCCTTATCATCACAATGCTCCATGCCTGTGTCAGCAAAATGCTATATGACCTTGTCATCAAAATGCTCCATTTGCTTGTCATCACAATACTCCCTTACCATTGTCATCACAATCCTCCATGAACCTTGGGGTCACATTGCTTCCTGCCCTTGTCATCACAATGCTCCATGATCTTTGAAAACAAAATGATCCATGACTTATATCATCACAATGCTCCAAACCCTTGTGATCACAATGTTCCATAACACTTGTCATCACAACGCTCCATGATGCCTGTCATCACAATTCTCTATGCCCTTTTCGTCAAAATGCTCCATGATCTTTTTCATCACAATTCTCAATACACTTGTCATCACAATGTTCCCAGACAGTTGTCATCAGAATGCTCCTTGAAACCTGTCATGAAATGGCTTCATGCCTTTTTCATCACAATGCTCCATGCCCTTTTCATCACAATGCTCCATGCCATTGTCGTCACAATACTCCACAAGCTTGTCATCAGAATGCTCCATGACACTTGTCATCACATTTCTCCATGGCCACTGTCATCACAATGCTCCAAACCCCTTGTCATTATCGTGCTCCATGACGCTCGTCATCACAATTATCCATGGTCTTCTCATCACAATGCTCCACGCCCTTGTCATCAAAATGCTCCATGACCCTTATCATCACAATGCTCCATGGCCACTATCATCACAATGCTCCATTCCCCTTGTCATTACAGTGCTCCATGACGCTCGTCATCACAATTATCCATGGTCTTCTCATCACAATGCTCCACGGTCTTGCCATCACAATGCTCCATGGCTTGGTCATCACAATGCTCCATGTCCCCTGTCATCACAAATCTCCTCGTTCTTGGCATCACTATGCTCCATGACACTTCTCATCACTGTGTTACATGAATTGTCATCACAATTCTCTATGCACTTGTCATCGCAATGCTCCATGACCCCTGTCATAGGAAGCTCCATGTGCTTCTCATCACAATGCTTCATGAACTTGTCATCAAAATTCTCAATGGCCCTTGTCATCACAATGCTCCATGCCCTTGTCATCACAATGCTCCATGTCCCTTGTCATCACAATGCTCCAAGCCCTTGTCATCAAAATGCTCCATTACATTTGTCATCACAATCCTCCATGACACTTGGCATCACAATGTTCCATTCCATTGTCATCGCAATGGACCATGACATATGTCATCACAATGCTCCCTGAGACCTGTCTTCAAAATACTCCATGACCTTCTCATCACCATGCTCCATGCCTTTGTCATCACATTGCACCATGCCCACTGTCATCACAATAATCCATGAAACATGTCAGGCCAATGCACCATGCCCCTGTCATCACAATGCTCATTGCCTTTTCATCACAATGTTCTATGACCCCTGTCATCACAATGCTCCGTGACTCCCGTCATCACAATTCTTCATGACCTTTGTCATCACAATGGTCCATGCCCTCGTCATCACAAGGCTCTGTGACCTTTGTCACCAAAATGCTCCATGAAATTTTCATCACAATGCTCGTTGACCCTTGTCATCACAATGCTCCATGCCTTTGTCAGCACAGTGCTCCATGACCCATGTCATCACAATGCGCCATGTGCTTGTCATCACAATGCTCCACAACCTTGTCCTCACAATGCTCCATAAAACTTGCCATCACAATGCTCCATGCACTTCTTATCAAAATGCTCTCTCACGAATGATATCAAAATGTTCCCTCACTAGTCATCACAATACACCCACTCCCCTGTCATCACAATGGTCCACAACACCGTCATGAAAGTGTTCCATGGCTCCTGACATCACAATGTTCCATAACCCCTGTCATCAAAATGTTCCATGACACTTTTCATCAAATTGCTCCATGACCCTGTCATCACAATGCTCCCTGCCCTTCTCATCACAATGTACCACGCCCTTGTCAGCAAAATGCTCCATGACCTTTGTCATCACAAAGCTCCATGACAATTGTCATCTCAATGCTCCATGCCATTGTCATCACAATGCTCCATGAACCCTCTAATCACAATGCTCCATGCCCCTTTGCATCTCAATGCTCCATGAACCCTGTCATCAAAATGCACCATGCCCATCATCATAATGCTTCAGGCTATTGTCATCACAATGAAATCAAAATATTCGATGATCTATCTCATCACAATGCTCCAAATCCTTGTGATCACAATGTTCCATAACACTTATCATCACAACGCCCCATGACGCTCATCATCACAATTATCCATGGTCTTCTCATCACAGTGCTCCATGACCTTTGTCATCACAATGTTCTATACACTTGTCATCACAATGCTCCCTGACACTTGTCATCAGTATGCTCCTGGAACCCTTTCATGACAAGGCTCCATACCATTTTCATAACAATGATCCATGCCAATTTCATCACAATGCTCCAAGACACCAGTAATCACAATGCTCCATGCCCTTGTCATCACAATGCTCCAAGACCCCTGTAATCACAATACTCCATGCCACTTTTCATCAGAATGCTCCATGAGACTTCTTATTACGAGGCTCCATGGTCTTCTCATCACAATGCTCCAGGAACTTTTCATCACAGTGCTCCATTCCCTTGTCATCACAATGCTCCATGACCCCTGTCCTCACAATACTTCCTGAACATTTTCAGTCCTATTCTCCAGGAAATTCTCATCACAATGCTTCATGATCCCTATCATCACAATGCTCCATGACCACTGTCATCACAACGCTCCATGACCCCTGACAACACAGTGATGCGGGACTCTTGTCATCACAATGCTCCATTCCCTAGTCATCACAATGCTCCATGAACATTTTCAGCCCAATGCTCCATGACACTTGTCATCACAATGATCCTTGTCCTTGCCATCCCAATGATCCATGAACCCTGCAATCACAATGATCCGTGATGCTTCTCATCACAGTGCTCTATGACCCTTATCATCACAATGCTCCATGCCTGTGTCAGCAAAATGCTATATGACCTTGTCATCAAAATGCTCCATTTGCTTGTCATCACAATACTCCCTTACCATTGTCATCACAATCCTCCATGAACCTTGGGGTCACATTGCTTCCTGCCCTTGTCATCACAATGCTCCATGATCTTTGAAAACAAAATGATCCATGACTTATATCATCACAATGCTCCAAACCCTTGTGATCACAATGTTCCATAACACTTGTCATCACAACGCTCCATGATGCCTGTCATCACAATTCTCTATGCCCTTTTCGTCAAAATGCTCCATGATCTTTTTCATCACAATTCTCAATACACTTGTCATCACAATGTTCCCAGACAGTTGTCATCAGAATGCTCCTTGAAACCTGTCATGAAATGGCTTCATGCCTTTTTCATCACAATGCTCCATGCCCTTTTCATCACAATGCTCCATGCCATTGTCGTCACAATACTCCACAAGCTTGTCATCAGAATGCTCCATGACACTTGTCATCACATTTCTCCATGGCCACTGTCATCACAATGCTCCAAACCCCTTGTCATTATCGTGCTCCATGACGCTCGTCATCACAATTATCCATGGTCTTCTCATCACAATGCTCCACGCCCTTGTCATCAAAATGCTCCATGACCCTTATCATCACAATGCTCCATGGCCACTATCATCACAATGCTCCATTCCCCTTGTCATTACAGTGCTCCATGACGCTCGTCATCACAATTATCCATGGTCTTCTCATCACAATGCTCCACGGTCTTGCCATCACAATGCTCCATGGCTTGGTCATCACAATGCTCCATGTCCCCTGTCATCACAAATCTCCTCGTTCTTGGCATCACTATGCTCCATGACACTTCTCATCACTGTGTTACATGAATTGTCATCACAATTCTCTATGCACTTGTCATCGCAATGCTCCATGACCCCTGTCATAGGAAGCTCCATGTGCTTCTCATCACAATGCTTCATGAACTTGTCATCAAAATTCTCAATGGCCCTTGTCATCACAATGCTCCATGCCCTTGTCATCACAATGCTCCATGTCCCTTGTCATCACAATGCTCCAAGCCCTTGTCATCAAAATGCTCCATTACATTTGTCATCACAATCCTCCATGACACTTGGCATCACAATGTTCCATTCCATTGTCATCGCAATGGACCATGACATATGTCATCACAATGCTCCCTGAGACCTGTCTTCAAAATACTCCATGACCTTCTCATCACCATGCTCCATGCCTTTGTCATCACATTGCACCATGCCCACTGTCATCACAATAATCCATGAAACATGTCAGGCCAATGCACCATGCCCCTGTCATCACAATGCTCATTGCCTTTTCATCACAATGTTCTATGACCCCTGTCATCACAATGCTCCGTGACTCCCGTCATCACAATTCTTCATGACCTTTGTCATCACAATGGTCCATGCCCTCGTCATCACAAGGCTCTGTGACCTTTGTCACCAAAATGCTCCATGAAATTTTCATCACAATGCTCGTTGACCCTTGTCATCACAATGCTCCATGCCTTTGTCAGCACAGTGCTCCATGACCCATGTCATCACAATGCGCCATGTGCTTGTCATCACAATGCTCCACAACCTTGTCCTCACAATGCTCCATAAAACTTGCCATCACAATGCTCCATGCACTTCTTATCAAAATGCTCTCTCACGAATGATATCAAAATGTTCCCTCACTAGTCATCACAATACACCCACTCCCCTGTCATCACAATGGTCCACAACACCGTCATGAAAGTGTTCCATGGCTCCTGACATCACAATGTTCCATAACCCCTGTCATCAAAATGTTCCATGACACTTTTCATCAAATTGCTCCATGACCCTGTCATCACAATGCTCCCTGCCCTTCTCATCACAATGTACCACGCCCTTGTCAGCAAAATGCTCCATGACCTTTGTCATCACAAAGCTCCATGACAATTGTCATCTCAATGCTCCATGCCATTGTCATCACAATGCTCCATGAACCCTCTAATCACAATGCTCCATGCCCCTTTGCATCTCAATGCTCCATGAACCCTGTCATCAAAATGCACCATGCCCATCATCATAATGCTTCAGGCTATTGTCATCACAATGAAATCAAAATATTCGATGATCTATCTCATCACAATGCTCCAAATCCTTGTGATCACAATGTTCCATAACACTTATCATCACAACGCCCCATGACGCTCATCATCACAATTATCCATGGTCTTCTCATCACAGTGCTCCATGACCTTTGTCATCACAATGCTCTATACACTTGTCATCACAATGCTCCCTGACACTTGTCATCAGTATGCTCCTGGAACCCTTTCATGACAAGGCTCCATACCATTTTCATAACAATGATCCATGCCAATTTCATCACAATGCTCCAAGACACCAGTAATCACAATGCTCCATGCCCTTGTCATCACAATGCTCCAAGACCCCTGTAATCACAATACTCCATGCCACTTTTCATCAGAATGCTCCATGAGACTTCTTATTACGAGGCTCCATGGTCTTCTCATCACAATGCTCCAGGAACTTTTCATCACAGTGCTCCATTCCCTTGTCATCACAATGCTCCATGACCCCTGTCCTCACAATACTTCCTGAACATTTTCAGTCCTATTCTCCAGGAAATTCTCATCACAATGCTTCATGATCCCTATCATCACAATGCTCCATGACCACTGTCATCACAACGCTCCATGACCCCTGACAACACAGTGATGCGGGACTCTTGTCATCACAATGCTCCATTCCCTAGTCATCACAATGCTCCATGAACATTTTCAGCCCAATGCTCCATGACACTTGTCATCACAATGATCCTTGTCCTTGCCATCCCAATGATCCATGAACCCTGCAATCACAATGATCCGTGATGCTTCTCATCACAGTGCTCTATGACCCTTATCATCACAATGCTCCATGCCTGTGTCAGCAAAATGCTATATGACCTTGTCATCAAAATGCTCCATTTGCTTGTCATCACAATACTCCCTTACCATTGTCATCACAATCCTCCATGAACCTTGGGGTCACATTGCTTCCTGCCCTTGTCATCACAATGCTCCATGATCTTTGAAAACAAAATGATCCATGACTTATATCATCACAATGCTCCAAACCCTTGTGATCACAATGTTCCATAACACTTGTCATCACAACGCTCCATGATGCCTGTCATCACAATTCTCTATGCCCTTTTCGTCAAAATGCTCCATGATCTTTTTCATCACAATTCTCAATACACTTGTCATCACAATGTTCCCAGACAGTTGTCATCAGAATGCTCCTTGAAACCTGTCATGAAATGGCTTCATGCCTTTTTCATCACAATGCTCCATGCCCTTTTCATCACAATGCTCCATGCCATTGTCGTCACAATACTCCACAAGCTTGTCATCAGAATGCTCCATGACACTTGTCATCACATTTCTCCATGGCCACTGTCATCACAATGCTCCAAACCCCTTGTCATTATCGTGCTCCATGACGCTCGTCATCACAATTATCCATGGTCTTCTCATCACAATGCTCCACGCCCTTGTCATCAAAATGCTCCATGACCCTTATCATCACAATGCTCCATGGCCACTATCATCACAATGCTCCATTCCCCTTGTCATTACAGTGCTCCATGACGCTCGTCATCACAATTATCCATGGTCTTCTCATCACAATGCTCCACGGTCTTGCCATCACAATGCTCCATGGCTTGGTCATCACAATGCTCCATGTCCCCTGTCATCACAAATCTCCTCGTTCTTGGCATCACTATGCTCCATGACACTTCTCATCACTGTGTTACATGAATTGTCATCACAATTCTCTATGCACTTGTCATCGCAATGCTCCATGACCCCTGTCATAGGAAGCTCCATGTGCTTCTCATCACAATGCTTCATGAACTTGTCATCAAAATTCTCAATGGCCCTTGTCATCACAATGCTCCATGCCCTTGTCATCACAATGCTCCATGTCCCTTGTCATCACAATGCTCCAAGCCCTTGTCATCAAAATGCTCCATTACATTTGTCATCACAATCCTCCATGACACTTGGCATCACAATGTTCCATTCCATTGTCATCGCAATGGACCATGACATATGTCATCACAATGCTCCCTGAGACCTGTCTTCAAAATACTCCATGACCTTCTCATCACCATGCTCCATGCCTTTGTCATCACATTGCACCATGCCCACTGTCATCACAATAATCCATGAAACATGTCAGGCCAATGCACCATGCCCCTGTCATCACAATGCTCATTGCCTTTTCATCACAATGTTCTATGACCCCTGTCATCACAATGCTCCGTGACTCCCGTCATCACAATTCTTCATGACCTTTGTCATCACAATGGTCCATGCCCTCGTCATCACAAGGCTCTGTGACCTTTGTCACCAAAATGCTCCATGAAATTTTCATCACAATGCTCGTTGACTCTTGTCATCACAATGCTCCATGCCTTTGTCAGCACAGTGCTCCATGACCCATGTCATCACAATGCGCCATGTGCTTGTCATCACAATGCTCCACAACCTTGTCCTCACAATGCTCCATAAAACTTGCCATCACAATGCTCCATGCACTTCTTATCAAAATGCTCTCTCACGAATGATATCAAAATGTTCCCTCACTAGTCATCACAATACACCCACTCCCCTGTCATCACAATGGTCCACAACACCGTCATGAAAGTGTTCCATGGCTCCTGACATCACAATGTTCCATAACCCCTGTCATCAAAATGTTCCATGACACTTTTCATCAAATTGCTCCATGACCCTGTCATCACAATGCTCCCTGCCCTTCTCATCACAATGTACCACGCCCTTGTCAGCAAAATGCTCCATGACCTTTGTCATCACAAAGCTCCATGACAATTGTCATCTCAATGCTCCATGCCATTGTCATCACAATGCTCCATGAACCCTCTAATCACAATGCTCCATGCCCCTTTGCATCTCAATGCTCCATGAACCCTGTCATCAAAATGCACCATGCCCATCATCATAATGCTTCAGGCTATTGTCATCACAATGAAATCAAAATATTCGATGATCTATCTCATCACAATGCTCCAAATCCTTGTGATCACAATGTTCCATAACACTTATCATCACAACGCCCCATGACGCTCATCATCACAATTATCCATGGTCTTCTCATCACAGTGCTCCATGACCTTTGTCATCACAATGCTCTATACACTTGTCATCACAATGCTCCCTGACACTTGTCATCAGTATGCTCCTGGAACCCTTTCATGACAAGGCTCCATACCATTTTCATAACAATGATCCATGCCAATTTCATCACAATGCTCCAAGACACCAGTAATCACAATGCTCCATGCCCTTGTCATCACAATGCTCCAAGACCCCTGTAATCACAACACTCCATGCCACTTTTCATCAGAATGCTCCATGAGACTTCTTATTACGAGGCTCCATGGTCTTCTCATCACAATGCTCCAGGAACTTTTCATCACAGTGCTCCATTCCCTTGTCATCACAATGCTCCATGACCCCTGTCCTCACAATACTTCCTGAACATTTTCAGTCCTATTCTCCAGGAAATTCTCATCACAATGCTTCATGATCCCTATCATCACAATGCTCCATGACCACTGTCATCACAACGCTCCATGACCCCTGACAACACAGTGATGCGGGACTCTTGTCATCACAATGCTCCATTCCCTAGTCATCACAATGCTCCATGAACATTTTCAGCCCAATGCTCCATGACACTTGTCATCACAATGATCCTTGTCCTTGCCATCCCAATGATCCATGAACCCTGCAATCACAATGATCCGTGATGCTTCTCATCACAGTGCTCTATGACCCTTATCATCACAATGCTCCATGCCTGTGTCAGCAAAATGCTATATGACCTTGTCATCAAAATGCTCCATTTGCTTGTCATCACAATACTCCCTTACCATTGTCATCACAATCCTCCATGAACCTTGGGGTCACATTGCTTCATGCCCTTGTCATCACAATGCTCCATGATCTTTGAAAACGAAATGATCCATGACTTATATCATCACAATGCTCCAAACCCTTGTGATCACAATGTTCCATAACACTTGTCATCACAACGCTCCATGATGCCTGTCATCACAATTCTCTATGCCCTTTTCGTCAAAATGCTCCATGATCTTTTTCATCACAATTCTCAATACACTTGTCATCACAATGTTCCCAGACAGTTGTCATCAGAATGCTCCTTGAAACCTGTCATGAAATGGCTTCATGCCTTTTTCATCACAATGCTCCATGCCCTTTTCATCACAATGCTCCATGCCATTGTCGTCACAATACTCCACAAGCTTGTCATCAGAATGCTCCATGACACTTGTCATCACATTTCTCCATGGCCACTGTCATCACAATGCTCCAAACCCCTTGTCATTATCGTGCTCCATGACGCTCGTCATCACAATTATCCATGGTCTTCTCATCACAATGCTCCACGCCCTTGTCATCAAAATGCTCCATGACCCTTATCATCACAATGCTCCATGGCCACTATCATCACAATGCTCCATTCCCCTTGTCATTACAGTGCTCCATGACGCTCGTCATCACAATTATCCATGGTCTTCTCATCACAATGCTCCACGGTCTTGCCATCACAATGCTCCATGGCTTGGTCATCACAATGCTCCATGTCCCCTGTCATCACAAATCTCCTCGTTCTTGGCATCACTATGCTCCATGACACTTCTCATCACTGTGTTACATGAATTGTCATCACAATTCTCTATGCACTTGTCATCGCAATGCTCCATGACCCCTGTCATAGGAAGCTCCATGTGCTTCTCATCACAATGCTTCATGAACTTGTCATCAAAATTCTCAATGGCCCTTGTCATCACAATGCTCCATGCCCTTGTCATCACAATGCTCCATGTCCCTTGTCATCACAATGCTCCAAGCCCTTGTCATCAAAATGCTCCATTACATTTGTCATCACAATCCTCCATGACACTTGGCATCACAATGTTCCATTCCATTGTCATCGCAATGGACCATGACATATGTCATCACAATGCTCCCTGAGACCTGTCTTCAAAATACTCCATGACCTTCTCATCACCATGCTCCATGCCTTTGTCATCACATTGCACCATGCCCACTGTCATCACAATAATCCATGAAACATGTCAGGCCAATGCACCATGCCCCTGTCATCACAATGCTCATTGCCTTTTCATCACAATGTTCTATGACCCCTGTCATCACAATGCTCCGTGACTCCCGTCATCACAATTCTTCATGACCTTTGTCATCACAATGGTCCATGCCCTCGTCATCACAAGGCTCTGTGACCTTTGTCACCAAAATGCTCCATGAAATTTTCATCACAATGCTCGTTGACTCTTGTCATCACAATGCTCCATGCCTTTGTCAGCACAGTGCTCCATGACCCATGTCATCACAATGCGCCATGTGCTTGTCATCACAATGCTCCACAACCTTGTCCTCACAATGCTCCATAAAACTTGCCATCACAATGCTCCATGCACTTCTTATCAAAATGCTCTCTCACGAATGATATCAAAATGTTCCCTCACTAGTCATCACAATACACCCACTCCCCTGTCATCACAATGGTCCACAACACCGTCATGAAAGTGTTCCATGGCTCCTGACATCACAATGTTCCATAACCCCTGTCATCAAAATGTTCCATGACACTTTTCATCAAATTGCTCCATGACCCTGTCATCACAATGCTCCCTGCCCTTCTCATCACAATGTACCACGCCCTTGTCAGCAAAATGCTCCATGACCTTTGTCATCACAAAGCTCCATGACAATTGTCATCTCAATGCTCCATGCCATTGTCATCACAATGCTCCATGAACCCTCTAATCACAATGCTCCATGCCCCTTTGCATCTCAATGCTCCATGAACCCTGTCATCAAAATGCACCATGCCCATCATCATAATGCTTCAGGCTATTGTCATCACAATGAAATCAAAATATTCGATGATCTATCTCATCACAATGCTCCAAATCCTTGTGATCACAATGTTCCATAACACTTATCATCACAACGCCCCATGACGCTCATCATCACAATTATCCATGGTCTTCTCATCACAGTGCTCCATGACCTTTGTCATCACAATGCTCTATACACTTGTCATCACAATGCTCCCTGACACTTGTCATCAGTATGCTCCTGGAACCCTTTCTTGACAAGGCTCCATACCATTTTCATAACAATGATCCATGCCAATTTCATCACAATGCTCCAAGACACCAGTAATCACAATGCTCCATGCCCTTGTCATCACAATGCTCCAAGACCCCTGTAATCACAATACTCCATGCCACTTTTCATCAGAATGCTCCATGAGACTTCTTATTACGAGGCTCCATGGTCTTCTCATCACAATGCTCCAGGAACTTTTCATCACAGTGCTCCATTCCCTTGTCATCACAATGCTCCATGACCCCTGTCCTCACAATACTTCCTGAACATTTTCAGTCCTATTCTCCAGGAAATTCTCATCACAATGCTTCATGATCCCTATCATCACAATGCTCCATGACCACTGTCATCACAACGCTCCATGACCCCTGACAACACAGTGATGCGGGACTCTTGTCATCACAATGCTCCATTCCCTAGTCATCACAATGCTCCATGAACATTTTCAGCCCAATGCTCCATGACACTTGTCATCACAATGATCCTTGTCCTTGCCATCCCAATGATCCATGAACCCTGCAATCACAATGATCCGTGATGCTTCTCATCACAGTGCTCTATGACCCTTATCATCACAATGCTCCATGCCTGTGTCAGCAAAATGCTATATGACCTTGTCATCAAAATGCTCCATTTGCTTGTCATCACAATACTCCCTTACCATTGTCATCACAATCCTCCATGAACCTTGGGGTCACATTGCTTCCTGCCCTTGTCATCACAATGCTCCATGATCTTTGAAAACAAAATGATCCATGACTTATATCATCACAATGCTCCAAACCCTTGTGATCACAATGTTCCATAACACTTGTCATCACAACGCTCCATGATGCCTGTCATCACAATTCTCTATGCCCTTTTCGTCAAAATGCTCCATGATCTTTTTCATCACAATTCTCAATACACTTGTCATCACAATGTTCCCAGACAGTTGTCATCAGAATGCTCCTTGAAACCTGTCATGAAATGGCTTCATGCCTTTTTCATCACAATGCTCCATGCCCTTTTCATCACAATGCTCCATGCCATTGTCGTCACAATACTCCACAAGCTTGTCATCAGAATGCTCCATGACACTTGTCATCACATTTCTCCATGGCCACTGTCATCACAATGCTCCAAACCCCTTGTCATTATCGTGCTCCATGACGCTCGTCATCACAATTATCCATGGTCTTCTCATCACAATGCTCCACGCCCTTGTCATCAAAATGCTCCATGACCCTTATCATCACAATGCTCCATGGCCACTATCATCACAATGCTCCATTCCCCTTGTCATTACAGTGCTCCATGACGCTCGTCATCACAATTATCCATGGTCTTCTCATCACAATGCTCCACGGTCTTGCCATCACAATGCTCCATGGCTTGGTCATCACAATGCTCCATGTCCCCTGTCATCACAAATCTCCTCGTTCTTGGCATCACTATGCTCCATGACACTTCTCATCACTGTGTTACATGAATTGTCATCACAATTCTCTATGCACTTGTCATCGCAATGCTCCATGACCCCTGTCATAGGAAGCTCCATGTGCTTCTCATCACAATGCTTCATGAACTTGTCATCAAAATTCTCAATGGCCCTTGTCATCACAATGCTCCATGCCCTTGTCATCACAATGCTCCATGTCCCTTGTCATCACAATGCTCCAAGCCCTTGTCATCAAAATGCTCCATTACATTTGTCATCACAATCCTCCATGACACTTGGCATCACAATGTTCCATTCCATTGTCATCGCAATGGACCATGACATATGTCATCACAATGCTCCCTGAGACCTGTCTTCAAAATACTCCATGACCTTCTCATCACCATGCTCCATGCCTTTGTCATCACATTGCACCATGCCCACTGTCATCACAATAATCCATGAAACATGTCAGGCCAATGCACCATGCCCCTGTCATCACAATGCTCATTGCCTTTTCATCACAATGTTCTATGACCCCTGTCATCACAATGCTCCGTGACTCCCGTCATCACAATTCTTCATGACCTTTGTCATCACAATGGTCCATGCCCTCGTCATCACAAGGCTCTGTGACCTTTGTCACCAAAATGCTCCATGAAATTTTCATCACAATGCTCGTTGACCCTTGTCATCACAATGCTCCATGCCTTTGTCAGCACAGTGCTCCATGACCCATGTCATCACAATGCGCCATGTGCTTGTCATCACAATGCTCCACAACCTTGTCCTCACAATGCTCCATAAAACTTGCCATCACAATGCTCCATGCACTTCTTATCAAAATGCTCTCTCACGAATGATATCAAAATGTTCCCTCACTAGTCATCACAATACACCCACTCCCCTGTCATCACAATGGTCCACAACACCGTCATGAAAGTGTTCCATGGCTCCTGACATCACAATGTTCCATAACCCCTGTCATCAAAATGTTCCATGACACTTTTCATCAAATTGCTCCATGACCCTGTCATCACAATGCTCCCTGCCCTTCTCATCACAATGTACCACGCCCTTGTCAGCAAAATGCTCCATGACCTTTGTCATCACAAAGCTCCATGACAATTGTCATCTCAATGCTCCATGCCATTGTCATCACAATGCTCCATGAACCCTCTAATCACAATGCTCCATGCCCCTTTGCATCTCAATGCTCCATGAACCCTGTCATCAAAATGCACCATGCCCATCATCATAATGCTTCAGGCTATTGTCATCACAATGAAATCAAAATATTCGATGATCTATCTCATCACAATGCTCCAAATCCTTGTGATCACAATGTTCCATAACACTTATCATCACAACGCCCCATGACGCTCATCATCACAATTATCCATGGTCTTCTCATCACAGTGCTCCATGACCTTTGTCATCACAATGCTCTATACACTTGTCATCACAATGCTCCCTGACACTTGTCATCAGTATGCTCCTGGAACCCTTTCATGACAAGGCTCCATACCATTTTCATAACAATGATCCATGCCAATTTCATCACAATGCTCCAAGACACCAGTAATCACAATGCTCCATGCCCTTGTCATCACAATGCTCCAAGACCCCTGTAATCACAATACTCCATGCCACTTTTCATCAGAATGCTCCATGAGACTTCTTATTACGAGGCTCCATGGTCTTCTCATCACAATGCTCCAGGAACTTTTCATCACAGTGCTCCATTCCCTTGTCATCACAATGCTCCATGACCCCTGTCCTCACAATACTTCCTGAACATTTTCAGTCCTATTCTCCAGGAAATTCTCATCACAATGCTTCATGATCCCTATCATCACAATGCTCCATGACCACTGTCATCACAACGCTCCATGACCCCTGACAACACAGTGATCCGGGACTCTTGTCATCACAATGCTCCATTCCCTAGTCATCACAATGCTCCATGAACATTTTCAGCCCAATGCTCCATGACACTTGTCATCACAATGATCCTTGTCCTTGCCATCCCAATGATCCATGAACCCTGCAATCACAATGATCCGTGATGCTTCTCATCACAGTGCTCTATGACCCTTATCATCACAATGCTCCATGCCTGTGTCAGCAAAATGCTATATGACCTTGTCATCAAAATGCTCCATTTGCTTGTCATCACAATACTCCCTTACCATTGTCATCACAATCCTCCATGAACCTTGGGGTCACATTGCTTCCTGCCCTTGTCATCACAATGCTCCATGATCTTTGAAAACAAAATGATCCATGACTTATATCATCACAATGCTCCAAACCCTTGTGATCACAATGTTCCATAACACTTGTCATCACAACGCTCCATGATGCCTGTCATCACAATTCTCTATGCCCTTTTCGTCAAAATGCTCCATGATCTTTTTCATCACAATTCTCAATACACTTGTCATCACAATGTTCCCAGACAGTTGTCATCAGAATGCTCCTTGAAACCTGTCATGAAATGGCTTCATGCCTTTTTCATCACAATGCTCCATGCCCTTTTCATCACAATGCTCCATGCCATTGTCGTCACAATACTCCACAAGCTTGTCATCAGAATGCTCCATGACACTTGTCATCACATTTCTCCATGGCCACTGTCATCACAATGCTCCAAACCCCTTGTCATTATCGTGCTCCATGACGCTCGTCATCACAATTATCCATGGTCTTCTCATCACAATGCTCCACGCCCTTGTCATCAAAATGCTCCATGACCCTTATCATCACAATGCTCCATGGCCACTATCATCACAATGCTCCATTCCCCTTGTCATTACAGTGCTCCATGACGCTCGTCATCACAATTATCCATGGTCTTCTCATCACAATGCTCCACGGTCTTGCCATCACAATGCTCCATGGCTTGGTCATCACAATGCTCCATGTCCCCTGTCATCACAAATCTCCTCGTTCTTGGCATCACTATGCTCCATGACACTTCTCATCACTGTGTTACATGAATTGTCATCACAATTCTCTATGCACTTGTCATCGCAATGCTCCATGACCCCTGTCATAGGAAGCTCCATGTGCTTCTCATCACAATGCTTCATGAACTTGTCATCAAAATTCTCAATGGCCCTTGTCATCACAATGCTCCATGCCCTTGTCATCACAATGCTCCATGTCCCTTGTCATCACAATGCTCCAAGCCCTTGTCATCAAAATGCTCCATTACATTTGTCATCACAATCCTCCATGACACTTGGCATCACAATGTTCCATTCCATTGTCATCGCAATGGACCATGACATATGTCATCACAATGCTCCCTGAGACCTGTCTTCAAAATACTCCATGACCTTCTCATCACCATGCTCCATGCCTTTGTCATCACATTGCACCATGCCCACTGTCATCACAATAATCCATGAAACATGTCAGGCCAATGCACCATGCCCCTGTCATCACAATGCTCATTGCCTTTTCATCACAATGTTCTATGACCCCTGTCATCACAATGCTCCGTGACTCCCGTCATCACAATTCTTCATGACCTTTGTCATCACAATGGTCCATGCCCTCGTCATCACAAGGCTCTGTGACCTTTGTCACCAAAATGCTCCATGAAATTTTCATCACAATGCTCGTTGACCCTTGTCATCACAATGCTCCATGCCTTTGTCAGCACAGTGCTCCATGACCCATGTCATCACAATGCGCCATGTGCTTGTCATCACAATGCTCCACAACCTTGTCCTCACAATGCTCCATAAAACTTGCCATCACAATGCTCCATGCACTTCTTATCAAAATGCTCTCTCACGAATGATATCAAAATGTTCCCTCACTAGTCATCACAATACACCCACTCCCCTGTCATCACAATGGTCCACAACACCGTCATGAAAGTGTTCCATGGCTCCTGACATCACAATGTTCCATAACCCCTGTCATCAAAATGTTCCATGACACTTTTCATCAAATTGCTCCATGACCCTGTCATCACAATGCTCCCTGCCCTTCTCATCACAATGTACCACGCCCTTGTCAGCAAAATGCTCCATGACCTTTGTCATCACAAAGCTCCATGACAATTGTCATCTCAATGCTCCATGCCATTGTCATCACAATGCTCCATGAACCCTCTAATCACAATGCTCCATGCCCCTTTGCATCTCAATGCTCCATGAACCCTGTCATCAAAATGCACCATGCCCATCATCATAATGCTTCAGGCTATTGTCATCACAATGAAATCAAAATATTCGATGATCTATCTCATCACAATGCTCCAAATCCTTGTGATCACAATGTTCCATAACACTTATCATCACAACGCCCCATGACGCTCATCATCACAATTATCCATGGTCTTCTCATCACAGTGCTCCATGACCTTTGTCATCACAATGCTCTATACACTTGTCATCACAATGCTCCCTGACACTTGTCATCAGTATGCTCCTGGAACCCTTTCATGACAAGGCTCCATACCATTTTCATAACAATGATCCATGCCAATTTCATCACAATGCTCCAAGACACCAGTAATCACAATGCTCCATGCCCTTGTCATCACAATGCTCCAAGACCCCTGTAATCACAATACTCCATGCCACTTTTCATCAGAATGCTCCATGAGACTTCTTATTACGAGGCTCCATGGTCTTCTCATCACAATGCTCCAGGAACTTTTCATCACAGTGCTCCATTCCCTTGTCATCACAATGCTCCATGACCCCTGTCCTCACAATACTTCCTGAACATTTTCAGTCCTATTCTCCAGGAAATTCTCATCACAATGCTTCATGATCCCTATCATCACAATGCTCCATGACCACTGTCATCACAACGCTCCATGACCCCTGACAACACAGTGATGCGGGACTCTTGTCATCACAATGCTCCATTCCCTAGTCATCACAATGCTCCATGAACATTTTCAGCCCAATGCTCCATGACACTTGTCATCACAATGATCCTTGTCCTTGCCATCCCAATGATCCATGAACCCTGCAATCACAATGATCCGTGATGCTTCTCATCACAGTGCTCTATGACCCTTATCATCACAATGCTCCATGCCTGTGTCAGCAAAATGCTATATGACCTTGTCATCAAAATGCTCCATTTGCTTGTCATCACAATACTCCCTTACCATTGTCATCACAATCCTCCATGAACCTTGGGGTCACATTGCTTCATGCCCTTGTCATCACAATGCTCCATGATCTTTGAAAACAAAATGATCCATGACTTATATCATCACAATGCTCCAAACCCTTGTGATCACAATGTTCCATAACACTTGTCATCACAACGCTCCATGATGCCTGTCATCACAATTCTCTATGCCCTTTTCGTCAAAATGCTCCATGATCTTTTTCATCACAATTCTCAATACACTTGTCATCACAATGTTCCCAGACAGTTGTCATCAGAATGCTCCTTGAAACCTGTCATGAAATGGCTTCATGCCTTTTTCATCACAATGCTCCATGCCCTTTTCATCACAATGCTCCATGCCATTGTCGTCACAATACTCCACAAGCTTGTCATCAGAATGCTCCATGACACTTGTCATCACATTTCTCCATGGCCACTGTCATCACAATGCTCCAAACCCCTTGTCATTATCGTGCTCCATGACGCTCGTCATCACAATTATCCATGGTCTTCTCATCACAATGCTCCACGCCCTTGTCATCAAAATGCTCCATGACCCTTATCATCACAATGCTCCATGGCCACTATCATCACAATGCTCCATTCCCCTTGTCATTACAGTGCTCCATGACGCTCGTCATCACAATTATCCATGGTCTTCTCATCACAATGCTCCACGGTCTTGCCATCACAATGCTCCATGGCTTGGTCATCACAATGCTCCATGTCCCCTGTCATCACAAATCTCCTCGTTCTTGGCATCACTATGCTCCATGACACTTCTCATCACTGTGTTACATGAATTGTCATCACAATTCTCTATGCACTTGTCATCGCAATGCTCCATGACCCCTGTCATAGGAAGCTCCATGTGCTTCTCATCACAATGCTTCATGAACTTGTCATCAAAATTCTCAATGGCCCTTGTCATCACAATGCTCCATGCCCTTGTCATCACAATGCTCCATGTCCCTTGTCATCACAATGCTCCAAGCCCTTGTCATCAAAATGCTCCATTACATTTGTCATCACAATCCTCCATGACACTTGGCATCACAATGTTCCATTCCATTGTCATCGCAATGGACCATGACATATGTCATCACAATGCTCCCTGAGACCTGTCTTCAAAATACTCCATGACCTTCTCATCACCATGCTCCATGCCTTTGTCATCACATTGCACCATGCCCACTGTCATCACAATAATCCATGAAACATGTCAGGCCAATGCACCATGCCCCTGTCATCACAATGCTCATTGCCTTTTCATCACAATGTTCTATGACCCCTGTCATCACAATGCTCCGTGACTCCCGTCATCACAATTCTTCATGACCTTTGTCATCACAATGGTCCATGCCCTCGTCATCACAAGGCTCTGTGACCTTTGTCACCAAAATGCTCCATGAAATTTTCATCACAATGCTCGTTGACCCTTGTCATCACAATGCTCCATGCCTTTGTCAGCACAGTGCTCCATGACCCATGTCATCACAATGCGCCATGTGCTTGTCATCACAATGCTCCACAACCTTGTCCTCACAATGCTCCATAAAACTTGCCATCACAATGCTCCATGCACTTCTTATCAAAATGCTCTCTCACGAATGATATCAAAATGTTCCCTCACTAGTCATCACAATACACCCACTCCCCTGTCATCACAATGGTCCACAACACCGTCATGAAAGTGTTCCATGGCTCCTGACATCACAATGTTCCATAACCCCTGTCATCAAAATGTTCCATGACACTTTTCATCAAATTGCTCCATGACCCTGTCATCACAATGCTCCCTGCCCTTCTCATCACAATGTACCACGCCCTTGTCAGCAAAATGCTCCATGACCTTTGTCATCACAAAGCTCCATGACAATTGTCATCTCAATGCTCCATGCCATTGTCATCACAATGCTCCATGAACCCTCTAATCACAATGCTCCATGCCCCTTTGCATCTCAATGCTCCATGAACCCTGTCATCAAAATGCACCATGCCCATCATCATAATGCTTCAGGCTATTGTCATCACAATGAAATCAAAATATTCGATGATCTATCTCATCACAATGCTCCAAATCCTTGTGATCACAATGTTCCATAACACTTATCATCACAACGCCCCATGACGCTCATCATCACAATTATCCATGGTCTTCTCATCACAGTGCTCCATGACCTTTGTCATCACAATGCTCTATACACTTGTCATCACAATGCTCCCTGACACTTGTCATCAGTATGCTCCTGGAACCCTTTCATGACAAGGCTCCATACCATTTTCATAACAATGATCCATGCCAATTTCATCACAATGCTCCAAGACACCAGTAATCACAATGCTCCATGCCCTTGTCATCACAATGCTCCAAGACCCCTGTAATCACAATACTCCATGCCACTTTTCATCAGAATGCTCCATGAGACTTCTTATTACGAGGCTCCATGGTCTTCTCATCACAATGCTCCAGGAACTTTTCATCACAGTGCTCCATTCCCTTGTCATCACAATGCTCCATGACCCCTGTCCTCACAATACTTCCTGAACATTTTCAGTCCTATTCTCCAGGAAATTCTCATCACAATGCTTCATGATCCCTATCATCACAATGCTCCATGACCACTGTCATCACAACGCTCCATGACCCCTGACAACACAGTGATGCGGGACTCTTGTCATCACAATGCTCCATTCCCTAGTCATCACAATGCTCCATGAACATTTTCAGCCCAATGCTCCATGACACTTGTCATCACAATGATCCTTGTCCTTGCCATCCCAATGATCCATGAACCCTGCAATCACAATGATCCGTGATGCTTCTCATCACAGTGCTCTATGACCCTTATCATCACAATGCTCCATGCCTGTGTCAGCAAAATGCTATATGACCTTGTCATCAAAATGCTCCATTTGCTTGTCATCACAATACTCCCTTACCATTGTCATCACAATCCTCCATGAACCTTGGGGTCACATTGCTTCCTGCCCTTGTCATCACAATGCTCCATGATCTTTGAAAACAAAATGATCCATGACTTATATCATCACAATGCTCCAAACCCTTGTGATCACAATGTTCCATAACACTTGTCATCACAACGCTCCATGATGCCTGTCATCACAATTCTCTATGCCCTTTTCGTCAAAATGCTCCATGATCTTTTTCATCACAATTCTCAATACACTTGTCATCACAATGTTCCCAGACAGTTGTCATCAGAATGCTCCTTGAAACCTGTCATGAAATGGCTTCATGCCTTTTTCATCACAATGCTCCATGCCCTTTTCATCACAATGCTCCATGCCATTGTCGTCACAATACTCCACAAGCTTGTCATCAGAATGCTCCATGACACTTGTCATCACATTTCTCCATGGCCACTGTCATCACAATGCTCCAAACCCCTTGTCATTATCGTGCTCCATGACGCTCGTCATCACAATTATCCATGGTCTTCTCATCACAATGCTCCACGCCCTTGTCATCAAAATGCTCCATGACCCTTATCATCACAATGCTCCATGGCCACTATCATCACAATGCTCCATTCCCCTTGTCATTACAGTGCTCCATGACGCTCGTCATCACAATTATCCATGGTCTTCTCATCACAATGCTCCACGGTCTTGCCATCACAATGCTCCATGGCTTGGTCATCACAATGCTCCATGTCCCCTGTCATCACAAATCTCCTCGTTCTTGGCATCACTATGCTCCATGACACTTCTCATCACTGTGTTACATGAATTGTCATCACAATTCTCTATGCACTTGTCATCGCAATGCTCCATGACCCCTGTCATAGGAAGCTCCATGTGCTTCTCATCACAATGCTTCATGAACTTGTCATCAAAATTCTCAATGGCCCTTGTCATCACAATGCTCCATGCCCTTGTCATCACAATGCTCCATGTCCCTTGTCATCACAATGCTCCAAGCCCTTGTCATCAAAATGCTCCATTACATTTGTCATCACAATCCTCCATGACACTTGGCATCACAATGTTCCATTCCATTGTCATCGCAATGGACCATGACATATGTCATCACAATGCTCCCTGAGACCTGTCTTCAAAATACTCCATGACCTTCTCATCACCATGCTCCATGCCTTTGTCATCACATTGCACCATGCCCACTGTCATCACAATAATCCATGAAACATGTCAGGCCAATGCACCATGCCCCTGTCATCACAATGCTCATTGCCTTTTCATCACAATGTTCTATGACCCCTGTCATCACAATGCTCCGTGACTCCCGTCATCACAATTCTTCATGACCTTTGTCATCACAATGGTCCATGCCCTCGTCATCACAAGGCTCTGTGACCTTTGTCACCAAAATGCTCCATGAAATTTTCATCACAATGCTCGTTGACCCTTGTCATCACAATGCTCCATGCCTTTGTCAGCACAGTGCTCCATGACCCATGTCATCACAATGCGCCATGTGCTTGTCATCACAATGCTCCACAACCTTGTCCTCACAATGCTCCATAAAACTTGCCATCACAATGCTCCATGCACTTCTTATCAAAATGCTCTCTCACGAATGATATCAAAATGTTCCCTCACTAGTCATCACAATACACCCACTCCCCTGTCATCACAATGGTCCACAACACCGTCATGAAAGTGTTCCATGGCTCCTGACATCACAATGTTCCATAACCCCTGTCATCAAAATGTTCCATGACACTTTTCATCAAATTGCTCCATGACCCTGTCATCACAATGCTCCCTGCCCTTCTCATCACAATGTACCACGCCCTTGTCAGCAAAATGCTCCATGACCTTTGTCATCACAAAGCTCCATGACAATTGTCATCTCAATGCTCCATGCCATTGTCATCACAATGCTCCATGAACCCTCTAATCACAATGCTCCATGCCCCTTTGCATCTCAATGCTCCATGAACCCTGTCATCAAAATGCACCATGCCCATCATCATAATGCTTCAGGCTATTGTCATCACAATGAAATCAAAATATTCGATGATCTATCTCATCACAATGCTCCAAATCCTTGTGATCACAATGTTCCATAACACTTATCATCACAACGCCCCATGACGCTCATCATCACAATTATCCATGGTCTTCTCATCACAGTGCTCCATGACCTTTGTCATCACAATGCTCTATACACTTGTCATCACAATGCTCCCTGACACTTGTCATCAGTATGCTCCTGGAACCCTTTCATGACAAGGCTCCATACCATTTTCATAACAATGATCCATGCCAATTTCATCACAATGCTCCAAGACACCAGTAATCACAATGCTCCATGCCCTTGTCATCACAATGCTCCAAGACCCCTGTAATCACAATACTCCATGCCACTTTTCATCAGAATGCTCCATGAGACTTCTTATTACGAGGCTCCATGGTCTTCTCATCACAATGCTCCAGGAACTTTTCATCACAGTGCTCCATTCCCTTGTCATCACAATGCTCCATGACCCCTGTCCTCACAATACTTCCTGAACATTTTCAGTCCTATTCTCCAGGAAATTCTCATCACAATGCTTCATGATCCCTATCATCACAATGCTCCATGACCACTGTCATCACAACGCTCCATGACCCCTGACAACACAGTGATGCGGGACTCTTGTCATCACAATGCTCCATTCCCTAGTCATCACAATGCTCCATGAACATTTTCAGCCCAATGCTCCATGACACTTGTCATCACAATGATCCTTGTCCTTGCCATCCCAATGATCCATGAACCCTGCAATCACAATGATCCGTGATGCTTCTCATCACAGTGCTCTATGACCCTTATCATCACAATGCTCCATGCCTGTGTCAGCAAAATGCTATATGACCTTGTCATCAAAATGCTCCATTTGCTTGTCATCACAATACTCCCTTACCATTGTCATCACAATCCTCCATGAACCTTGGGGTCACATTGCTTCCTGCCCTTGTCATCACAATGCTCCATGATCTTTGAAAACAAAATGATCCATGACTTATATCATCACAATGCTCCAAACCCTTGTGATCACAATGTTCCATAACACTTGTCATCACAACGCTCCATGATGCCTGTCATCACAATTCTCTATGCCCTTTTCGTCAAAATGCTCCATGATCTTTTTCATCACAATTCTCAATACACTTGTCATCACAATGTTCCCAGACAGTTGTCATCAGAATGCTCCTTGAAACCTGTCATGAAATGGCTTCATGCCTTTTTCATCACAATGCTCCATGCCCTTTTCATCACAATGCTCCATGCCATTGTCGTCACAATACTCCACAAGCTTGTCATCAGAATGCTCCATGACACTTGTCATCACATTTCTCCATGGCCACTGTCATCACAATGCTCCAAACCCCTTGTCATTATCGTGCTCCATGACGCTCGTCATCACAATTATCCATGGTCTTCTCATCACAATGCTCCACGCCCTTGTCATCAAAATGCTCCATGACCCTTATCATCACAATGCTCCATGGCCACTATCATCACAATGCTCCATTCCCCTTGTCATTACAGTGCTCCATGACGCTCGTCATCACAATTATCCATGGTCTTCTCATCACAATGCTCCACGGTCTTGCCATCACAATGCTCCATGGCTTGGTCATCACAATGCTCCATGTCCCCTGTCATCACAAATCTCCTCGTTCTTGGCATCACTATGCTCCATGACACTTCTCATCACTGTGTTACATGAATTGTCATCACAATTCTCTATGCACTTGTCATCGCAATGCTCCATGACCCCTGTCATAGGAAGCTCCATGTGCTTCTCATCACAATGCTTCATGAACTTGTCATCAAAATTCTCAATGGCCCTTGTCATCACAATGCTCCATGCCCTTGTCATCACAATGCTCCATGTCCCTTGTCATCACAATGCTCCAAGCCCTTGTCATCAAAATGCTCCATTACATTTGTCATCACAATCCTCCATGACACTTGGCAT
>NW_028294117.1:0-35444 GCF_964341445.2 Mesoplodon mirus | reverse complement strand
TGGCATCACAATGCTCCATGTCATTGTCATCACAATGCTCCATGAACCCTCTCATTACATTGCTCAATGCCCTTGTCATCACAAAGCTCCATGACACTTGTCATCACAATGCTCGATGCCCTTCTCATCACATTGCTCCATGCCTTTGTCATTACAATCCCGCATGACCCATGTATCATAGTGTTCCGTACCCTTGTCATCACAATGCTCCATGCCCACTCTCATCACAATAATCCATGAAACATTTCAGACCAATTTTCCATGCCATTCTCATCACAATGCTCCATTAACTCTGTCATAACAATGCACCATGACTCCTGCCATCACAATGTTCCACGGCCTAGTAATCACAAGGCTCCATGACACTTGTCATCACAATGCTGAAAGCCCCTGTAATCACAATGCTCCATGCCCTTGTCATCACAAAGCTCCATGACGCATGTCATCAGAATGTTCCATGGCCTTCTCATCACAATGCTCCATGACCTTGTCATCACAATGCTCCAAGACCCCTGTAAACACAATGCTCCATGCCCCTTTTCATCTCAATGCTTCATGAACCCTGTCATCACAATGCACCATGCCCATCATCATAATGCTTCAGGCTATTTTCATCACAATGAAATCAATATTCTCCATGACCTCTGTCATCATAATGCTCCAAACCCTTGTGATCACAATGTTCCATAACACTTATCATCACAACACCCCATGACGCTCATCATTAAAATTATCCATGGCCTTCTCATCACAATGCTCCATGATCTTTGTCATCACAATGCTCAATACACTTGTCATAAAAATGCTCCCTGACTCCTGTCGTCAGTATGCTCCTTGAACCCTGTCATGACAAGGCTCCATGCCTTTTTCATCACAATAATCCATGCCCTTGTCATCACAAAGCTCCATGACGCATGTCATCAGAATGCTTCATGGCCTTCTCATCACAATGCTCCATGTCATTGTCATCACAATGCTCCATGAACACTCTCATCACATTGCTCCATGCACTTATCTTCACAAAGCTCCATGACACATGTCATCAGAATGCTCCATGGCCTTCTCATCACAATGCTCCATGCCCTTGCCATCACAATGCTCCATTACGCCTCTCATAACAATCCTCCATGACCCCTGCCATCACGGTATTCCATGGCCTTGTTATCATGAGGCTCGATCACCCTTCTCATCACAATGCTCCAAGAACCCTGTAATCACAATGCTCTATGCCCCTTTTCATTTCAATGATCCATGAACCCTGTCATCACAATGCACCAGGCCCATCATCATTATGCTTCATGCTATTGTCATCACAATGAAATCAAAATGCTCCATGACCTCTGTCATAACAATGATCCAAACCCTTGTGACCACAATATTCCATAACACTTGTCATCACAATGACCCATGACGCTCGTCATCACAGTTATCCATGGTCTTCTCATCAGAATGTTCCATGACCTTTGTCATCACAATGCTCAATACACTTGTCTTCAAAATTCTCCCTGACACTTGTTTTATGTAAGCTCCTTGAAACCTGTCATGACAAGGCTCCATGCCTTTTTCATCACAATGAACCATGCACTTTTCATCACAATGCTTCAAGACCACTGTAATCACAATGCTCCATGCCTTTGTCATCACACAGCTCAATGACACATGTCATCAGAATGCTCCTTGGCCTTCTGCTCACAATGCTCCATGCCCTTGTCATCACAATGCTCCATGCCCTTGTCATCACAAAGCTCAATGACACATGTCATCAGAATGCTCCTTGGCCTTCTGCTCACAATGCTCCATGCCCTTGTCATCACAATGTGGCAAGACCCCTGTAATCACAATGCTCCATGCCCCTTTTCATCAGTATGCTCCATGAGACTTGTCATCACAAAGCTCCATGGTTTTCCAATCACAATGCTCCAGGATCTTGTCATCACAATGCTTCACGACCATGTCATGAAAATTCTCAATGGCCCTTGTCATCATAATGCTCCAAGCCCTAGTCATCACAATACCCCATTATATTTGTCATCACAATCCTCCATTACATTTGGCATCACAATACACCCTGCCATTGTCATCGCAATGGACCATGACATATGTCATCACAATGCTCCCTGACACCTGTCTTCACAATATTCCATGACCTTCTCTTCACAATGCTCCATATCATTGTCATCACAATGCACTATGTCCAATGTCATCACAATAAACTATGAAAATTGTCAGACCAATGCTCCATGTACCTGTCATAACAATGCTCCATGTCCCTGTCATCACAATGCTCCATGCCCTTGTCATCACAATGCTCCATAACTTGTCATCACAATGTTCCTTGATCTTTGTCATCACAATTCTCAGTACACTTGTCATCACAATGATCCCTGACACTTGTCGTCAGTATGCTCTTTGAAACATGTCATGACAAGTCTGCATGCCTTTTTCATCAGAATGTTCCATGCCCTTTTCATAACAATGCTCCAAGACCACTGTAATCACAATGCTCCATGCCCTTCTCATCACGAAGCTCCATGACGCATGTCATCAGCATGCTCCATGGCCTTCTCATCACCATGATCCATGCCCTTCTCATCACAATGCTCCAAGAGCCCTGTAATCACAATGCTCCATGCCCCTTTTCAACAGAATGCTCCATGAGACTTCTCATCAGAAGTCTCCATGGTCTTCTTATCACAATGCTCCAGGACTCTGTCATCACCATGCTCCATTCCCTTGTCATCACAATGCTCCATTACCAATATCATCACAATTCTCTATGACCACTGTCATCACAACACTCCATGACACCTGACAACACAATGATCCGGGACTCTTTTCATCACAATGCTCCATTCCCTAGTCATCCCAATGCTCCATGACACTTGTCATCAAAATGATCCATGCCCTTGTCATCCCAAAGCTCCATAACCCCTGTATTCACAATGCTCCATGACGCATGTCATCACAGTGCTCCATGACACCTGTCATCACAATGCTCCATGCCTTTGTCAGCAAAATGCTACATGACCTTGTCATTACAATGCTCTATGTGCTTGTCATCACAATACACCATTAACATTTTCATCACAATCCTCCATGAACCTTGGGATCACATTGCTTCATTCCCTTGTCATCACAATGCCCCATGATCCTTGAAATCAAAATGATCCATGACTTCTGTCATCACAATGCTCCAAGCCCTTGTGATCACAATGTTCCATAACACTTGTCATGACAACGCTCCATGATGCCTGTCATCACAATAATCCATGCCTTTTTCATCACAATGCTCCATAACCTTTGTCATCACAATTCTCAATACACTTGTCATCACAATGCTCCCTGACACTTGTCGTCAGAATGCTCCTTGAACCCTGTCACGAAAAGGCTCCATGCCTTTTCATCACAATGTCCCATGCTGTTTACATCACAATGCTCCATGCCATTGTCATCAAAATACTCCACAAGCTTGTCATCAGAATGCTCCATGACCCTTGTCATCACAATTCTCCATGCACTTGTCAGCACAATGCTCTCTGACCCTTGTCATCACAATGCTCCAAGCCATTGTCGTCACAATGCTCCATTACCTTTGTCATCAGAATCCTCCATGACACTTGGCATCACAATGCTCCATGCCATTTTCATCACAATGGGCCATTACATATGTCATCACAATGCTCCCTGACGCCTGTCTTCACAATACTGCATGACATGGACATCACAATGCTCCATGCCCTTGTTATCACAATGCTCCATGACCCCTGTCATCACAATGCTCCGTCACTCCAGTCATCACAATGCTCCATGACCTTTGTCATCACAGTGGTCCATTCCCTCATCATCAACAGTCTCTGTGACATTTTTAACCACAATGCTCCTTGAACATTTGATCACAATGCTCTTTGACCCTTGTCATCAAAATTCTCTATGCCTTTCTCAGCACAATTCTCCATGACCCTTGTCATCACAATGCTCCATGCGCTTGTCAGCACAATGCTCCATGACACATGTCATCACAATGCATCTTGCGCTTGTCATCACAGTGCTCCACCATCTTGTCATCCCAATGCTCCATAGAACTTGTCATCACAATGCTCCATACACTTCTCATCAAAATGCTCTCTCACCACTGATATCACAATGCTACATCACTATTTGTCACAGTACTCCCTCATCCCTGTCATCACAATGTTCCATGACTCCTGTCACCACAATGCTACATGCACTTATCATCACAATGTTCGATGACCCCTGACATCACAATGTTCCATAACACCTGACATCAAAATGCTCCATGACCCTTTTCATCAAAATGCTCCATGACCCCTGACATCACAATGTTCCATAACTCCTGTCATCAAAATGTTCCATGACACATTTCATCCAATTGCTCCATGACCCTGTCCTCACAATGCTCCCTGGCCTTCTCATCACAATGCACAACGCCCTTGCCATCAAAATGCTCCATGACCTTTGTCATCACAAAGATCCATGACCCTTGGCATCACAATGCTCCATGAAGGCTCTCATCACATGGCTCCATGCCCTTGTCATCACAAAGCTCCATGACACATGTCATCAGAATGCTCCATGGACTTCTCATCACATTGTTCCATGCCCTTGCCATCACAATGCTCCATTACCACTGTCAGAACATTGCTCCATGACCCCTCCCATCAGGATATTACATGGCCTTGTCATCACAACGCTCCATCACCCTTCTCTTCACAATGCTCCAAGAACCCTGTAATCACAATGCTCTATGCCCCTTTTTATCTCAATGATCCATGAACACTGTCATCACAATGCACCATGCACATCATCATAATGCTTCATGCTATTGTCATCACAATGAAATCAAAGTGCTCCATGACCTCTGTCATAGCAAAGCTACAAACCCTTGTGAATACAATATTCCATAACACTTGTCATCACTATGCCCCATGACACTCGTCAACACGATTATCCATGGTCTTCTCATCACAATGCTCCATGACCTTTGTCATCACAATGCTCAATACACTTGTCATCAAAATGCTCCCTGACACTTGTTGTCTGTATGCTCCTTGAACACTGTCATGACAAGGCTCCATGCCTTTTTCATCACAATGATCCATGCCCGTTTCATCACAATGCTCCAAGACCCATGTAATCACAATGCTCCACGCCCTTGTCCTCACAAAGCTCAATGACGCATGCCATGAGAATGCTCCTTGGTCTTCTCCTCAAAACGCTCCATGCCCTTGTCATCACAATGTGGCAAGACCCCTGTAATCACAATGCTCCATGCCCCTTTCCATCAGTATGCTCCATGAGACTTGTCATCACAAGGCTCCATGGTTTTGTCATCACAATGCTCCAGGACATTGTCATCACAATGCTTCACGACCTTGTCATGAAAATTTTCAATGGCCCTTGTCATCATAATGCTCCAAGCCCTAGTCATCACAATGTTCCATTATATTTGTCATCACAATCCTCCATTACATTTGGCATCACAATGCTCCATGCCATTGTCATCGCAATGGACCATGACATATGTCATCACAATGCTCCCTGACACCTGTCTTCACAATACTCGATGACCTTCTCATCACAATGCTCCATGCCCTTGTCATCAAAATGCACCATGCCCACTGTCATCACAATAATCTATGAAACCTGTCAAACCAATGCTCCATGCCATTGTCATCACAATGCTCCATGCCCTTGTCATCACAATGCTCCATGACCCCACTCATCACAATGATTCATAAAGTTTGTCACCACAATGGTCCATGCCCGCGTCATCACAAGGCTCTGTGACCTTTGTAACCACAATGCTACATGAACTTTTCATCACAATTCTCCGTGACCCTTGTCATCACAATGCTCCATGTCTTTGTCAGAACAATGCTCCATGACCATTGTCATCACAATGTGCCACACGCATTTCATCACAGCGGTCCACAACCTTGTCATTGCAATGCTCCATAAACATTTTAATCACAATGCTCCATGCACTTGTCATCAAAGTGCTCTCTCACCAGAGATATCAGAGTGTTCCATCACTAGTCATCACAGTACTCCCTCACCCCTGTAATCACAATGTTCCATGACGCTGTCATCACAGAGCTACATCCCCTTATCATCACAATGTTCCATGATCGCTGACATCACAATATTCCATAACCCCTGTCATCAAAATGCTCCATGACCCTTTTCATCCCAACGCTCCTAGACCCCTGACATCACAATGTTCTATAAACCCTGCCATCAAAATGTTCCATTACACTTTTCATCAAATTGCTGCATGACCCGGTCATCACAATGTTCCCTGCCCTTCTCATCACAATGCACCATGCCCTTGTCATCAAAATGCTCCATGACTTGTCATCACAAAGCTCCATGACCCTTGACATCACAGTGCTCCATGTCATTGTCATCACAGTGCTCCATGAACCCCCTCATTACATTGCTCAATGCCCTTGTCATCACAAAGCTCCATGACATTTGTCATCACAATGCTCGATGCCCTTCTCATCACAAAGCTCCATGCCCTTGTCATTACAATCCTGCATGACCCATGTATCATAGTGTTCCCTACCCTTGTCATCACAATGCTCCATGCCCACTCTCATCACAATAATCCATGAAACATTTCAGACCAATGTTCCATGTCCTTCTCATCACAATGTTCCATTACCTCTGTCATAACAATGCACCATGACACCTGCCATCACAATGATCCACGGCCTAGTTATCACAAGGCTCCATGACACTTGTCATCACAATGCTGAAGGCCCCTGTAATCACAATGCTCCATGCCCTTGTCATCACAAAGCTCCATGACGCATGACATCAGAATGTTCCATGGCCTTCTCATCACAATGCTCCAAGACCCCTGTAAACACAATGCTCAGTGCCCCTTTTCATCTCAATGCTCCATGAACCCTGTCATCACAATGCACCATGCCCATCATCATAATGCTTCAGGCTATTGTCATCACAATGAAATCAATATTCTCCATGACCTCTGTCATCATAATGCTCCAAACCCTTGTGATCACAATGTTCCATAACACTTATCATCACAACATCCCATGACGCTCATCATCACAATTATCCATGGCCTTCTCATCACAATATTCCATGATCTTTGTCATCACAATGCTCAAAACACTTGTCATCACAATGCTCCCTGACACTTGTCGTCAGTATGCTCCTTGAACCCTGTCATGACAAGGCTCCATGCCTTTTTCATCACAATAATCCATGCCCTTTTCATCACAATGCTCCAAGATCCCTGTAATCACAATGCTCCCTGCCCTGTCATCAAAAAGCTCCATGACGCATGTCATCAGAATGCTTCATGTCCTTCTCATCACAATGCTCCATGTCATTGTCATCACAATGCTCCATGAACCCTCTCATCACATTGCTCCATGCACTTATCTTCACAAAGATCCATGACATATGTCATCAGAATGCTCCATGGCCTTCTCATCACAGTGCTCCATGCGCTTGTCCTCACAATGCTCCATTACCCATGTCATAACAATGCTCCATGATCTCTGCCATCATGATATTCCATGGCCTTGTCATCACAAGGCTCCATCACCCTTCTCATCACAATGCTCCAAGAACCCTGTAATCACAATGCTCTATGCCCCTTTTCATTTCAATGATCCATGAACCCTGTCAACACAATGCACCATGCCCATAATCATAATGCTTCATGCTATTGTCATCACAATGAAATCAAAATGCTCCATGACCTCTGTCATAGCATTGCTCAAAACGCTTGTGATCACAATATTCCATAACACTTCTCATCACAATGACCCATGACGCTCGTCATCACAATTATCCATGGTCTTCTCATCACAAAGTTCCATCACCTTTGTCATCACAATGCTCAATACACTTGTCATCAAAATGCTCCCTGAAACTTGTTTTCTGTATGCTCCTTGAAACCTGTCATGACAATGCTCCATGCCTTTTTCATCACTATGATCCATGTCCTTTTCATCACAATGCTTCCAGACCCCTGCAATCACAATGCTCCATGCCCTTGTCATCACAAAGCTCAATGACACATGTCATCAGAATGCTCCTTGGCCTTCTGCTCACAATGCTCCTTGCCCTTGTCATCACAATGTTGGAAGACCCCTGTAATCACAATGCTCCATGCCCTTTTACATCAGTATGCTCCATGAGACTTGTCATCACAAAGCCTCATGGTTTTCTTATGAAAATGCTCCAGGATATTTTCATCACAATTCTTCACGACCTTGTCATGAAAATTCTCAATGGCCCGTGTCATCATAATGCTCAAAGCCCAATTCATCACAATGCTCCATTATATTGGTCATCACAATCCTCCATTACATTTGGCATCACATAACTCCCTGCCATTGTCATCGAATTGGACCATGACATATGTCATCCCAATGCTCCCTGACACCTGTCTTCACAATACTCCATGAGCTTCTCTTCACAATGCTCCATGCCATTGTCATCACCATGCACTATGTCCACTGTCATCACAATAATCTATGAAACTTGTCAGACCAATGCTCCATGCCCCACTCATAAAAATTCTCCATGTCCCTGTCATCACAATGCTCCATTCCTTTGTCATCACAATGCTCTATGATTTTTCATCACAAAGCTCCTTGACCCATGACCCATGTATCACAGTGTTCCGTGCCCTTTTCCTCACAATGCAACATGCCACTCTCATCACAATACTCCATGAAATATTTAAGACCAATGCTCCATGCCCTTCTCATCAAAATGCTCCATTACCCCTGTCATAACAATGCTCCATGACCCCTGCCATCACAATGTTACACGGCCTTGTCATCACAAGGCTCCATGAAACTTGTCATCACATTGCCCCATGACGCTCGTCATCACAATTATCCATGGACTTCTCATCACAATGTTCCATGACCTTTGTCATCACAATGCTCAAAACACTTTTCATCACAATGCTCCATGACAGATGTCATCAGTATGCGCCTTGAACCATGTCATGACAAGGCTCCATGCCTTTTTAATCACAATAATCCATGCCCTTTTAATCACAATGCTCCAAGATCCCTGTAATCACAATGCTCCATGCCCTTGTCATCACAAAGCTCCATGACGCATGTCATCAGAATGCTCCATGGATTTCTCATCACCATGATTCATGCCCTTGTCATCACAATGCTCCAAGACCCCTGTAATCACAATGCTCCATGCCCCTTTTCAACAGAATGCTCCATGAGACTTCTCATCAAACGTCTCCATGGACTTCTCATCACAATGCTCCAGGACATTGTCATCACCATGCTCCATTCCCTTGTCATCGCAATGCACCATGACCAATACCATCACAATTCTCCATGACCACTGTCAACACAACACTCCATGACACCTGACAACACAATGATCCGAGACTCTTGTCATCACAATGCTCCATTCCCTAGTCATCACAATGCTCCATGACACTTGTCATCACAATGATCCATGCCCTTGTCATCCCAATGCTCCATAACCCCTGTATACACAATGCCCTGTGACGCTTTTCATCACAGTGCTCCATGACAACTGTCATCACAATGCTCCATGCCTTTGTCAGCAAAATGCTACATGACCTTGTCATCAAAATACTCCATTTCCATTGTCATCACAATCCTCCATGAACCTTGGGATCACATTGCTTCATTCCCTTGTCATCACAATACTCCATGCTCCTTGAAATCAAAATGATCCATGACCACTGTCATCACAATGCTCCAAGCCCTTGTGATCACAATGTTCCATAACACTGGTCATCACAACGCTCCATGATGCCTGTCATCACAATACTCCATGCCCTTTTCATCACAATGCTCCATGACCTTTGTCAATACAATTATCAATACACTTGTCATCACAATGCTCCCTGACACTTGTCGTCAGAATGCTCCTTGAACCCTGCCACGAAAAGGCTCCATGCCTTTTCATCACAATGCCCCATGCCGTTTACATCACAATGCTCCATTCCATTGTCATCAGAATACTCCACAAGCTTGTCATCAGAATATTCCATGACCCTTGTCATCACAAATCTCCATGCACTTGTCAGCACAATGCTCCCTGAACCTTGTCATCACAATTTCTCCAAGCCATTGTCATCACAATGCTCCATTACCTTTGTCATCAGAATCCTCCATGACACTTGGCATCACAATGCTCCATGCCATTGTCATCACAATGGGCTATTACATATGTCATCACAATGCTCCCTGACACCTGTCTTCACAATACTGCATGACCTGGCCATCACAATGCTCCATGCCATTGTCATCACAATGCGCCATTCCAACTCTCATCGCAATAATTCATGAAACATATTAGACCAATGATCCATGCCCTTCTGATCACAATGCTCCATACCCTTGTTTTCACAATGCTCCATGACCCCTGTCATCACAATGCTCCATGACTCCAGACATCACAATGCTTCATGACCTTTGTCATCACAATGGTCCATGACCTCGTCATCAACAGTCTCTGTGACCATTTTAACCACAATGCGTCATGAACTTTTCATCTCAATGCTCTTTGACCCTTGTCATCAAAATTCTCTATGCCTTTCTCAGCACAATTCTCCATGACCCTTGTCATCACAATGCTCCATGCGCTTCTCAGCACAATGCTCCATGACACATGTCATCACAATGCACCATGCGCTTGTCATCACAGTGCTCCACCATCTTGTCATCACAATGCTCCATAAAACTTGTCATCACAATGCTCCATGCACTTCTCATCAAAATGCTCTCTCACCACTAATATCACCATGCTACATCACTATTTGTCACAGTACTCCCTCATCCCTGTCATCACAGTGTTCCATGACTCCTGTCACCACAATGCTACATGCAATTATCATCACAATGTTCGATGACCCCTGACATCACAATGTTCCATAACACCTGTCATCAAAATGCTCCATGACCCTTTTCATCAAAATGCTCCAAGACCCCTGACATCACAATGTTCCATAACTCCTGTCATCAAAATGTTCCATGACACATTTCATCCAATTGCTCCATGACCCTATCATCACAATGCTCCCTGGCCTTCTCATCACAGTGCACAACGCCCTTGCCATCAAAATGATCCATTACCTTTGTCATCACAAATATCCATGACCCTTGGCATCACAATGCTCCATGTCATTGTCATCACAATGCTCCATGAACGCTCTCATCACATGGCTCCATGCCCTTGTCATCACAAAGCTCCATGACACATGTCATCAGAATGCTCCATGGCCTTCTCATCACAATGTTCCATGCCCTTGCCATCACAATGCTCCATTACCACTTTCATAACATTGCTCCATGACCCCTCCAATCAGGATATTACATGGCCTAGTCATCACAACGCTCCATCACCCTTCTCTTCACAATGCTCCAAGAACCCTGTAATCAAAATGCTCTATGCCCCTTTTCATTTCAATGATCCATGAACCCTGTCAACACAATGCACCATGCACATAATCATAATGCTTCCTGCTATTGTCATCACAGTGAAATCAAAGTGCTCCATGACCTCTGTCATAGCAATGCTACAAACCCTTGTGAATACAATATTCCATAACACTTGTCATCACAATGCCCCATGACGCTCGTCATCACGATTATCCATGGTCTTCTCATCACAATGCTACATGACCATTGTCATCACAATGCTCAATACACTTGTCATCAAAATGCTCACTGACACTTGTTGTCTGTATGCTCCTTGAACACTGTCATGACAAGGCTCCATGCCTTTTTCATCACAATGCTCCAAGACCCATGTAATCACAATGCTCCACGCCCTTGTCATCACAAATCTCAATGACACATGCCATGAGGATGCTCCTTGGTCTTCTCCTCAAAATGCTCCATGCTCTTGTCATCACAATGTTCCAAGATCCCTGTAATCACAATGCTCCATGCCCCTTTCCATCAGTATGCTCCATGAGATTTGTCATCACAAGGCTCCATGGTTTTGTCATCACAATGCTCCAGGACCTTGTCATCACAATGCTTCACGATCTTGTCATGAAAATTTTCAATGGCCCTTGTCATCATAATGCTCCAAGCCCTAGTCATCACAATGCTCCATTATATTTGTCATCACAATCCTCCATTACATTTGGCATCACAATGCTCCATGCCATTGTCATCGCAATGGACACTGACATATGTCATCACAATGTTCCCTGACACCTGTCTTCACAATACTCCATGACCTTCTCATCACAATGCTCCATGCCCTTGTCATCACAATGCTCCATGACCCCACTCATCACAATGATTCATAACGTTTGTCATCACAATGGTCCATGCCCTCGTCATCACAAGGCTCTGTGACCTTTGTAACCACAATGCTCCATGAACTTTTCATCACAATTCTCTGTGACCCTTGTCATCACAATGCTCCATGTCTTTGTGTGAACAATGCTCCATGACCATTGTCATCACAATGTGCCACACACATTTCATCACAACGGTCCACAAACTTGTCATTGCAATGCTCCATAAATCTTTTTTTTTTTTTTCTTTTTGCGGTATGCGGGCCTCTCACTATTGTGGTCTCTCCCGTTGCGGAGCACAGGCTCCGGACGCGCAGGCCCAGCGGCCATGGCTCACGGGCTCAGCCGCTCCGCGGCATATGGGATCCTCCCAGACCGGGGCACGAACCCGTATCCCCTGCATCGGCAGGCGGACTCTCAACCACCGCACCACCAGGGAGGCCCTCCATAAATCTTTTAATCACAATGCTCCATGCACTTCTCATCAAAATGCTCTCTCACCAGAGATATCACAGTGTTCCATCACTAGTCATCACAATACTCCCTCACCCCTGTAATCAAAATGTTACATGACACTGTCATCACAGTGCTACATCACCTTAGCATGACAATGTTCCATGACCGCTGACATCACAATATTCCATAACCCCTGTCATCAAAATGCTCCATGACCCTTTTCATCCCAAAGCTCCAAGACCCCTGACATCACAATGTTCTATAAACCCTGCCATCAAAATATTCCATTACACTTTTCATCAAATTGCTGCATGACCCGGTCATCAAAATGTTCCCTGCCCTTCACATCACAATGCACCATGCCCTTGTCATCAAAATGCTCCATGACTTGTCATCACAAATCTCCATGACCCTTGACATCACAGTGCTCAATGTCATTGTCATCACAATGATCCATGAACCCTCTCATTACATTGCTCAATGCCCTTGTCATCACAAAGCTCCATGACACTTGTCATCACAATGCTCGATGCCCTTCTCATCACAATGCTCCATGCCCTTGTCATTACAATCCTGCATGACCCATGTATCATAGTGTTCCGTACCCTTGTCATTACAATGCTCCATGCCCACTCTCATCACAATAATCCATGAAACATTTCAGACCAATGTTCCATGTCCTTCTCATCACAATGCTCCATTACCTCTGTCATAACAATGCACCATGACACTTGCCATCACAATGATCCACGGCCTAGTTATCACAAGGCTCCATGACACTTGTCATCACAATGCTGAAGGCCCCTGTAATCACAATGCTCCATGCCCTTGTCATCACAAAGCTCCATGATGCATGCCATCAGAATGTTCCATGGCCTTCTCATCACAATGCTCCATGTCCTTGTCATCACAATGCTCCAAGACCCCTGTAAACACAATGCTCAATGCCCCTTTTCATCTCAATGCTCCATGAACACTGTCATCACAATGCACCATGCCCATCATCATAATGCTTCAGGCTATTGTCATCACAATGAAATCAATATTCTCCATGACCTCTGTCATCATAATGCTCCAATCCCTTGTGATCACAATGTTCCATAACACTTATCATCACAACACCCCATGACGCTCATCATCACAATTATCCATGGCCTTCTCATCACAATGTTCCATGATCTTTGTCATCACAATGCTCAAAACACTTGTCATCACAATGCTCCCTGACACTTGTCGTCAGTATGCTCCTTGAACCCTGTCATGACAATGCTCCATGACTTTTTCATCACAATAATCCATGCCCTTTTCATCACAATGCTCCAAGATCCCTGTAATCACAATGCTCCCTGCCCTTGTCATCAAAAAGCTCCATGACGCATGTCATCAGAATGCTTCATGTCCTTCTCATCACAATGCTCCATGTCATTGTCATCACAATGCTCCATGAAGGCTCTCATCACATTGCTCCATGCATTTATCTTCACAAAGTTCCATGACACATGTCATCAAAATGTTCCATGGCCTTCTCCTCACAATGCTCCATGCCCTTGTCATCACAATGCTCCAAGACCCCTGTAATCACAATGCTCCATGACCACTGTCATCACAATACTCTATGAACATTTTCAGCCCAATGTTCCATGACCCTTGTCATCACAATGATCCATGCCTTGTCATCACAAAGCTCCATGACACATGTCATCAGAATTTTAGATGGCCTTCTCATCACAATGTTCCATGCCCTTGTCATCACACTGCTCCATGCACTTGTAATCACAATGTGCCTAGACCCCTGTAATCACAATGCTCCATGCCCCTTTACATCAGTATGCTCCATGAGATTTGTCATCACAAGGCTTCATGGTTTTCTCAACACAGTGCTCCAGGACCTTGTCATCACAATGCTTCACGACCTTGTCATGATAATTCTCAATGGCCCTTGTCATCATAATGCTCCAATCCGTAGTCATCACAATGCTCCATTATATTTGTCATCACAATCCTCCATTACATTTGGCATCATAATACTCCCTGCCATTGTCATCTCAGTGGATCTTGACATATGTCATCACAATGCTCCCTGACACCTATCTTCAAAGTACTCCATGACTTTCTCTTCACAATGCTCCATGCCATTGTCATCACAATGCCCTATGTCCACTGTCATCACAATAATCTATGAAACTTGTCAGCCCTATGCTCCATGCCCCTGTCATAACAATGCTCCATGTCCCTGTCATCACAATGCTCCAAGAACATTTTCAGCCCAGTGCTCCAAGACCCTTATCATCACAATGATCCATGCGCTTGTCATCCCAATGCTCCATGACCCCTGTATTCACAATGCTCCGTGATGCTTATCATCACAGTGCCCCATGACACGTCATCACAATGCTCCATGCCTTTGTCAGCAAAATGTTAAATGACCTTGTCATTGCAACGCTCTATGCGCTTGTCATCACAATACTCCATTTCCATTATCATAACAATCCTAAATGAACCTTGGGATCACATTGCTTCATGCCCCTCTCATCACAATGTTCAATGCTCCTTGAAAGGAAAATGATCCATGACCTCTGTCATCACAATGATCCAAACCCTTGTGATCACAATGTTCCATAACACTTCTCATAACAATGCTCCATGATGCCTGTCATCACAATAATCCATGCCCTTTTCATCACAATGCTCTATGACCTTTGTCATCACAATTCTCAATACACTTGTCATCACAATGCTCCCTGACACTTGTCATCAGTATGCTCCTTGAAACCGGTCACGAAAAGGCTCCATGTCTCTTTCATCACAAGGCCCCATGCCGTTTTCATCACAATGCTCCATGCCATTGTCATTAAAATACTCAACAAGCTTATCATCAGAATGCTCCATGACCCTTGTCATCACAATTCTCCATGCACTTTTCAGCACAATGCTCCCTGACCCTTGTCATCACAATGCTCCAAGCCATTGTCATCACAATGCTCCATTACCTTTGTCATCAGAATCCTCCATGACACTTGGCATCACAATGCTCCATGCCATTGTCATCACAACGGGCCATTACATATATCATCACAATGCTCCCTGACACCTGTCTTCACAATACTGCATGACCTGGTCATCACAATGCTCCATGCCCTTGTCATCACAATGTGCCATTCCAACAGTCATCGCAATAATCCATGAAACTTATTAGAGCAATGTTCCATGCCCTTGTCATCACAGTGCTCTATGCCCTTGTTATCAAAATCCTCCATGACCCCTGTCATCACAATGCTCCGTGACTCCAGTCATCAAAATGCTTCATGACGTTTGTCATCACAATGGTCCATGCCCTCGTCATCAACAGTCTCTGTGACCTTTTTAACCACAATGATCCATGAACTTTTCATAACAATGCTCTTTGACCCTTGTCATCACAATGCTCTATGCCTTTCTCAGCACAATTCTCCATGACCCTTGTCATCACAATGCTCCATGCGCTTGTCAGCACAATGCTTCATGACACATGGCATCACAATGCTCCATGACCCCTGTCATCACAATGCTCCGTGACTCCAGTCATCACAATGCTTCATTACGTTTGTCATCACAATGGTCCATGCCCGCGTCATCACAAGGCTCTGTGACCTTTGTAACCACAATGCTCCATGAAATTTTCATCACAATTCTCTGTGACCCTTGTCATCACAATGCTGCCTGTCTTTGTCAGAACAATGCTCCATGACCATTGTCTTCACAATGTGCCACGCACATTTCATCAGAACGGTCCACAACCTTGTCATTGCAATGCTCTATAAACCTTGAAATCACAATGCTCCATGCACTTCTCATCAAAATGCTCTCTCACCAGAGATATCACAGTTACATCACTAGTCATCACAATATTCCCTCAACCCTGTAATCACAATGTTCCATGACACTGTCATCACAATGCTACATCCCCTTATCATCACAATGTTCCATGACACCTGTCATCAAATTGCCCCATGACCCTTTTCATCCCAACGCTCCAAATCCCCTGACATCACAGTGTACTATAACCCCTGCCATCAAAATATTCCATTACACTTTTCATCAAATTGCTGCATGACCCGGTCATCAAAATGCTCCCTGCCCTTCTCATCACAATGCACCATGCCCTTCTCATCAAAATGCTCCATTACTTGTCATGACAAAGCCCCATGACACTTGGCATCACAATGCTCCATGTCATTGTCATCACAATGCTCCATGAACACTCTCATAACATTGTTCAATGCCCTTGTCATCAAAAATCTCCATGACACTTGTCATCACAATGCTCGATGCCCTTCTCATCACAATGCTCCAGGCCCTTGTCATTACAATCCTGCATGACCAATGTATCATAGTGTTCTGTACCCTTGTCATCAGAAGGCTCCTTGCCCACTCTCATCACAATAATCCATGAAACTTTTCAGACCAATGTTCCATGCCCTTCTCATCACAATGCTCCATTACCTCTGTCATAACAATCCACCATGACCCCTGCCATCACAATGTTCCACGGCCTAGTCATCACAAGGTTCCATGACACTTGTTATCACAATGCTGAAGACCCCTGTTATCACAATGCTCCATGCCCTTGTCATCACAAACCTCCATGACTCATGTGGTCAGAATATTCCATGGCCTTCTCATCAAAATGCTCCATGCCCTTGTCATCACAATGCTCCAAAACCCATGTAAACACAATGCTCCATGCCCCTTTTCATCTCAATGCTCCATGAACCCTTTCATCACAATGCACCATGCCCATCATCATAAAGCTTCAGGCTATTGTCATCACAATGATATCAATATTCTCCATGACCTCTGTCATCATAATGCTCCAAAACTTTGTGATCACAATGTTCCATAACACTTACCATCACAAAACCCCATGACACACATCATCACAATTATCATGGTCTTCTCATCACAATGCTCCATGATCTTTGTCATACCAATGCTCAATACACTTGTCATCACAATGCTAACTGACACTTGTCGTCAGTATGCCCCTTGAAACCTGTCATGACAAGGCTCCATGCATTTTTCATCACAATAATCCATGTCCTTTTCATCAAAATGCTCCAAGATCCATGTAATCACAATGCTCCATGCCCTTGTCATAAAAAAGCTCCATGACGCATGTCATCACAATGCTTCATGGCCTTCTCATCACCATGCTCCATGCCCTTGTCATCACAATGCTCCACGACCACTGTAATCATAATGCTCCATGCCCCTTTTCATCAGAATGCTCCATGTGAGTTGTCATCACAAGTCTCCTTGGCCTTCTCATCACAATGCTCCACACCCTTGTCATCACAATGCTCCAAAACCCATGTAAACACAATGCTCCATGCCCCTTTCCATCTCAATGCTCCATGAACCCTTTCATCACAATGCACCATGCCCATCATCATAATGCTTCAGGCTATTGTCATCACAATGAAATCAATATTCTCCATGACCTCTGTCATCATAATGCTCCAAAACCTTGTGATCACAATGTTCCATAACACTTATCATCACAAAACCCCATGACACTCATCATCACAATTATCATGGTCTTCTCATCACAATGCTCCATGATCTTTGTCATCCCAATGCTCAATACACTTGTCATCACAATGCTAACTGACACTTGTCGTCAGTATGCCCCTTGAAACCTGTCATGACAAGGCTCCATGCATTTTTCATCACAATAATCCATGTCCTTTTCATCAAAATGCTCCAAGATCCATTTAATCACAATGCTCCATGCCCTTGTCATAAAAAATCTCCATGACGCATGTCATCACAATGCTTCATGGCCTTCTCATCACCATGCTCCATGCCCTTGTCATCACAATGCTCCAAGACCACTGTAATCATAATGCTCCATGCCCCTTTTCATCAGAATGCTCCATGTGAGTTGTCATCACAAGTCTCCATGGTCTTCTCATCACAATGCTCCAGGACCTTGTCATCACCATGCTCCATTCCCTTGTCATCACAATGCTCCATGACCCCTGTCATCACAATAATCCATGAGCATTTTCAGCCCAGTGCTCCACGACCTACACATCACAATGCTCCATGGCCAATATCATCACAATGCTCCATGACCACTGTCATCACAACACTCCATGACACCTGACTACACAATGATCCAGGACACTTGTCATCACATTGCTCCATTCCTTGGTCATCACAATGCTCCAGGACCCCTGTCATCACAACACTCCATGAACATTTTCAGCTCAGTGCTCCATGACCCTTGTCATCACAATGATCCATGCCCTTGTCATCCCAATGCTCCATGACCCGTGTATTCACAATGCTCCGTGATGCTTGACATCACAGTGCTCCATGACACATGTCATCACAATGCTCCATGCCTTTGTCAGCAAAATGCTACATGACCTTGTCATTGCAATGCTCTATGCACTTGTCATCACAATACTCCATTTCCATTGTCATCACAATCCTCCATGAAACTTGGGATCACATTGCTTCATGCCCTTGTCATCACAATGCTCCATGCTCCTTGAAATCAAAATGATCCATGACCTCTGTCATCACAATGCTCCAAACCCTTGTGATCACAATGTTCCATAACACGTGTCATCACAACGCTCCATGATGCCTGTCATCACAATACTCCATGACCTTTTCATCACAATGCTCCATGACCTTTGTCATCACAATACTCAATACACTTGTCATCACAGTGCTCCCTGACACTTGTCATCAGAATGCTCCTTGAACCCTGTCACGAAAAGGCTCCATGCCTTTTTCATCACAATGCCCCATGCAGTTTTCATCACAATGCTCCATGCCATTGTCATCAAAATACTCCACAAGCTTGTCATCAGAATGCTCCATGACCCTTGTCATCACAATTCTCCATGCACTTGTCAGCACAATGCTCCCTGACCCTTGTCATCACAATGCTCCAAGCCATGGTCATCACAATGCTCCATTACCTTTGTCATCAGAATCCTCCATGACACTTCGAATCACAATGCTCCATGCCATTGTCATCACAATGGGCCATTACATATGTCATCACAATGCTCCCTGACACCTGTCTTCACAATACTGCATGACCTGGTCATCACAATGCTCCATGCCCTTGTCATCACAATGCGCCATACCAACTGTCATTGCAGTAATCCATGAAACATATTAGACCAATGTTCCATGCCTTTGTCATCACAATGCTCCATGCCCTTGTTATCACAGTGTTCCATGACCCCTGTCCTCACAATCCTCCGTGACTCCAGTCATCCCAATGCTTCATGACCTTTGTCATTACAATGGTCCATGCCCTCATCAGCAATAGTCTCTGTGACCTTTTTAACCACAATGCTCCATGAAATTTTCATCACAATGCTCTTTCACCCTTGTCATCACAATGATCTATGCCTTTCTGTGCACAATGCTCCATGACCGTTGTCATTACTATGCTACATGCGCTTGTCAGCACAATGCTCCATGACACATGTCATCACAATGCACCATGCGCCTGTCATCACAGTGCTCCACAATCTTGTCATCACAATGCTCCAAAAAAATTGTCCTCACAATGCTCCATGCACTTCTCATCAAAATGCTCTCTCACCCCTGATATCACAATGCTACATCAGTATTTGTCACAATACTCCCTCACCCCTGTCATCAGAATGTTCCATGACTCCTGTCATCACAATGCTACATGCTCTTATCATCACAATGTTCTATGAACCATGACATCACAATGTTCCATAATACCAGTCATCAAAATGTTCCATGACATTTTTCATCCACTTGCTCCATGACTCTGTAATCACAATGCTCCCTGCCCTTCTCATCACAATGCACAATGCCCTTGCCATCAAAATGCACCATGACCTTTGTCATCACAAAGATCCACGACACTTGGCATCACAATGCTCCATGTCATTGTCATCACATTGCTCCATGCCCTTGTCTTCACATAGCTCCATGACACAAGTCATCAGAATGCTCCATGGCCTTCTCATCACAATGCTCAATGCCCTTGCCATCACAATGCTCCATTACCACTGTCATAATAATGCTCCATGACCCGTGCCACCACGATGATCCATGGCCTTTTCATCACAAATCTCCATGACCCTTCTCATCACAATGCTCCAAGAACACTGTAATCACAATGCTCTATGCCCCGTTTCATCACAATGATCCATGAACCCTGTCATCAAAATGCACCATGCCCATCATCATAATGCTTCATGCTATTGTCATCACAAAGGAATCAAAATGCTCCATGACCTCTGTCATAACAATGCTCCAAACCCTTGTGATCACAATATTCCATAACACTTGTCATCACAATGCCACATGACACTCGTCATCACAATTATTCATGGTCTTCTCATCACAATGCTCCATGAAGTTTGTCCTCACAATGCTCAATACAATTGTCATCAAAATGCTCCCTGACACTTGTTGTCTGTATGCTCCTTGAACCCTGTCATGACAAGGCTCCATGCCTTTTTCATCACAATGATCCATGCCCTTTTCCTCACAATGCTCCAAGACCCATGTAATCACAATGCTCCATGCCCTTGTCATCACAAAGCTCAATGACGCATGCCATCAGGATTCTCCTTTGTCTTCTACTCACTATGATCGATGCCCTTGTCATTACAATGTTCCAAGACCCCTGTAATCACAATGCTCCATGCCCCTTTTCTTCAGTATGCCCCATGAGACTTGTCATCCCAAGGCTCCATGGTTTTGTCATCACAATGCTCCAGGATATTGTCATCACAATGCTTCACGACCTTGTCATGAAAATTTTAAATGGCCCTTGTCATCATAATGCTCCAAGCCCTAATCATAACAATGCTCTATTATATTTGTCTTCACAATTCTCCATTACATTTGGCATCACAATGCTCCATGCCGTTTTCATCGCAATGGCCCATGACATATGTCATCAGAATGCTCCCTGACACCTGTCTTAACAATACTCCATGACCTTATCATCACAATCCTCCATGCCCTTGTCATCACAATGCACCATGCCCACTCTCATCACAATAATCTATGAAATTTCTCAGACCAATGCTCCATGCCCTTGTCATCACATTGCACCATGACTCCTGTCATCACAATACTCCATGAATATTTTCAGCCCAATGCTCCGTGACCTTCTCATCAAAATGCTCCAAGACCAATATCATCATATTGCTCCATGACCACTGTCATCACAACACTCCATGACACCTGACAACACAATGATCTGGGACTCTTGTCATTACAATGCTCCATTCCCTAGTCATCACAATGCTCCATGACCACTGTCATCACAATACTCCATGAATATTTTCAGCCCAATACTCCATAACGCTTGTCATCACAATGATCCATGCCCTTGTCATCCCAATGCTCCATGACCCCTGTATTCACAATGCTCCGTGACGCTTGTCATCACCGTGCTCCATGACACCTGTCATCACAATTCTCCATGCCTTTGTCATCAAAATGCTACATGACCTTCTCATTACAATACTCTATGCACTTGTCATCACAATACTCCATTACCATTGTCATCACTATCCTCCATGAACTTTGGGATAACATTGATTCATGCCCTTGTCATCACAATGCTACATGCTCCTTGAAATCAAAATGATCCATGACCTCTGTCATCGCAATGCTCCAAACACTTGTGATCACAATGTTCCATAACGCTTGTCATCACAATGCTCCATGATGCCTGTCATCACAATACTCCATGCCCTTTTCATCACAATGCTCCATGACCTTTGTCATCACAATTCTCAATATACTTGTCATCACAATGCTCCATGACACTTCTCGTCAGAATGCTCCTTGAACACTGTCACGAAAAGGCTGCATGCATTTTTCATCACAAAGCCCCATGCCGTTTTCATCACAATGCTCCATGCCATTGTCATCAAAATACTCCACAAGCTTTTCATCAGAATGCTCCATGACCCTTGTCATCACAATTCTCCATGCACTTGTCAGCACAATGCTCCCTGAACCTTGTCATCACTATGCTCCAAGCCATTGTGATCACAATGCTCCATTACCTTTGTGATCAGAATCCTCCATGACACTTGTCATCACAATGCTCCATGCCATTGTCATCACAATGGACCAATACATATGTCATCACAATGCTCCGTGACAACTCTTTTCACAATACTGCATGACCTGGTCATCACAATGCTCCATGCCCTTGTCATCACAATGTGCCATTCCAACTGTCATCACAATAATCCATGAAACTTATTAGACCAATGCTCCATGACCTTGTCATCACAATGCTCCATGCCCTTGTTATCACAATGTTCCAAGACCCCTGTAATCAGAATGCTTCATGCCCCTTTTCATCAGTATTCTCCATGAGACTTGTCATCACAAGGCTCCATGGTTTTCTCATCACAATGCTCCAGGACCTTGTCATCATAATGCTTCACGACATTGTCATGAAAATTCTCATTGGCCCTTGTCATCATAATGTTCCAAGCCGTAGTCATCACAATGCTACATTATATTTGTCATTGCAATCCTCCATTACATTTGGCATCACAATGCTCCATGCCATTGTCATCGCAATGGACCATGACATATGTCATCACAATGCTCCCTGACACCAGTCTTCACAATACACCATGCCCTTGTCATCACAATGCTCCATGCCCTTGTCATCACAATGCACCATGTCCACTGTCATCACAATCATCTATGAAACTTGTCAGACCAATGCTCCATGCCCCTGTCTTCACAGTGCTCCCTGCCCTTGTCATCACAATGCTCCATGACCCCTGTCATCACAATGCCCCGTGACTCCAGTCATCACAATGCTTCATAACGTTTGTCATCACAACGGTCCATGCCCGCGTCATCACAAGGCTCTGTGACCATTTTAACCACAATGCTCCATGAACTTTTCATCACAATGCTCCGTGACCCTTGTCATCACAGTGCTCCATGCCTTTGTCAGAACAATGCTCCATGACTTTTGTCATCACAATGTGCCATGCAATTTTCATCACAATGATCCACAACCTTGTCATTGCTATGCTCCATAAACCTTGTAATAAGAGTGCTCCATGAACTTCTCATCCAAATGCTCTCTCACATGAGATATCACAATGTTCCACCACTAGTCATCACAATCCTCCCTCACCCCTGTTATCACAATGTTCCATGACCCCTGTCATCACAATGCTACATCCCCTTATCTGAACAATGTTCCATGACCCCTGACATCACAATGTTCCATAACCCCTGTCATCAAAATGCTCCATGACCCTCTTCATCCCAAAGATCCATGAACCCTGGCATCACAATGTTCTATAACCCCTGTCATCAAAATGTTCCATTACACTTTTCATCAAATTGCTGCATGACCCTGTCATCAAAATGCTCCCTGCCCTTCTCATCACAATGCACCACACACTTGTCATCAAAATGCTCCATGACCATTGTCATCACAATGTTCCATGGCCCTTGGCATCACAATGCTCCATGTCATTGTCATCACAATGCTCCACGAACCCTCTCATCACATGGCTCCATGCCCTTGTCATCACAAAGCACCATGACACTTGTCATCACAATGCTCGATGCCCTTCCAATCACAATGCTCCATGCCTTTGTCATTACAATCCTCCATGACCCATGTATCACAGTGTTCCGGGCCCTTGTCATCACAATGCTCCATGCCCACTCTCATCACAATAATCCATGAAACATTTCAGACCCATGCTCAATGCGCTTCTCATCACAATGCTCCATTATCTCTGTCATAACAATGCTTCATGACCCCTGCCATCACAATGTTCCACGGCCTTGTCATCACAAGTCTCCATGGTCATCTCATCACAATGCTCCAGGAAGTTGTCATCACCATGCTCCATTCCGTTGTCATCACAATGCTCCATGACCCCTGTCATCACAATAATCCATGAATATTTTCAGCCCACTGCTCCATGACCTTCTCATCACAATGCTTCATGAACAATATCATCACAATGCTCCATGACCACTGTCATCACAACACTCCATGACAGCTGACAACCCAATGATCCCGGACCTCTGTCATCATAATGCTCCAAGACCCCTGTAATCACAATGCCCCATGACACCTGTCATCACAATACTCCAGGAACATTTTCAGCCCATTTCTCCATGACCATTGTCATCACAATGATCCATGCCCTTGTCATCCTAATGCTCCATGACCCCTGTATTCTCAATGGTCCGTGACGCTTGTCAACACAGTGCTCCATGACACGTCATCACAATGCTCTATGCCTTTCTCAGCACAATGTTCCATGCCCTTTTCATCACAATGCTCCATGACCCCTGTCATCACAATGCTCCATGACTCCAGTCATCACAATTCTTCATAACATTTGTCATCACGATGGGCGATACCCACGTCATCACAAGGCTCTGTTACCTTTGTAACCACAATGCTCCATGAACTTTTCATCACAATGCTCCGTGACCCTTGTCATCACAATGCTCCATGCCTTTGTCAAAAAAATGCTCCATGACCCTTGTCATCACAATGTGCCACGTACTTTTCATCCCAAAGGTCCACAAATTTGTCATCGCAATACTCCATGAATCTTGTAATCACAATGCTCCATGCCCTTCTCATCACAATGCTGCATTACCTCTGTCATAACAATACTCCATGACCCCTGCCATCACAAATTTCTATGCCCTTGTAATCACAAAGCTCCATGACACGTCATCAGTATGTTCCATGTACTTCTCATCAAAATGCTCAATGCCCTTGTCATCACAATGCTCTAAGACCCCTGTAATCACAATGATCCATGCCCCTCTTCATCTCAATGTTCCATGAACCCTCTCATCACAATGCATCATGCCAATCATCATAATGCTTCCGGCTATTGTCAGCACAAAGAAATCAAAATTCTACATGACCCCTATCATCACAGTACTCCATGAACATTTTCAGCCCAATTCTCCATGACCCTTGTCATCACAATGTTCCATGCCCTTGTCATCCCAATGCTCCATGACCCCTGTATTCACAATGCTCCGTGACGCTTGTCATCACAGTGCTCCATGCAACTTGTCATCACAATGCTCCATGCATTGGTCAGCAAAATGCTACATGACCTTTTCATTACAATGCTCTTTGCGCTTGTCATCACAATACTCCTTTACCATTGTCATCACAATCCTCCATGAAACTTGGGATCGCATTGCTTCATGCCTTTGTCATCACAATGCTCCCTGCTCCTTGAAATCAAAATGATCCATGACCTCTGTCATCACAATGCTCCAATCCCTTGTGATCCCAATGTTCCGTAACACTTGTCATCACAAAGCTCCATGATGCCTGTCATCACAATACTCCATGCCCTTTTCATCACAATGCTCCATGACATTTGTCATCACAATTCTCAATACACTTGTCATCACAATGCTCCCTGACATTGTCGTCAGAGTGCTCCTTGAACCGTGTCACCAAAAGGCTCCATTCCTTTTTCATCACAATGCCCCATGCCATTTTCATCACAATGCTCCATGCAGTTTTCATCAAAATACTCCACAAGCTTGTCATCACAATTATCCATGCACTTGTCAGCACAATGCTTCCTGACCCTTGTCATCACAATGCTCCAAACCCTTGTCATCACAATGCTCCATTACCTTTGTCATTAGAATCCTCCATGACACTTGGCATCACAATGCTCCATGCCATTGTCATCACAATGGGCCATTACATATGTCATCACAATGCTCCCTGACACCTCTCTTCACAATACTGCATGCACTTGTCATCAAAATGCTCCATACCCTTGTATCACAATGTTCCAAGTCCCCTGTAATCAGAACGCTCCAGGCCCCTTTTCATCAGTATGCTCCTTGAGATTTGTCATCACAAGCCTCCATGGTTTTCTCATCACAATGCGCCAGGACCTTGTCATCACAATGCTTCACGACATTGTCCTGAAAATTCTCAATGGCCCTTGTCAACATAATGCTCCAAGCCCTAGTCATCACTATGCTCCATTATATTTGTCATCACATCCTCCATTACATTTGGCATCACAATGCTCCATGCTATTGTCATCGCAATGGACCATGACATAAGTCATCACAATGTTCCCTGACACCTGTCTTCACAATACTCCATGCCCTTGTCTTCACAATGCTCCATGCCCTAGTCATCACAATGCACCATGTCCACTGTCATCACAATCATCTATGAAACTTGTCAGACCAATGCTCCATGCCCCTGTCATCACAGTGCTCCATGCCCTTGTCATCACAATGCTCCATGACCCCTGTCATCACAATGCCCCGTGACTCCAGTCATCACAATGCTTCATAACGTTTGTCATCACAACGGTCCATGCCCGCGTCATCACAAGGCTCTGTGACCATTTTAACCACAATGCTCCACGAAATTTTCATCACAATGCTCCATGACACTTGTCATCAAATGCTCCATGCCTTTGTCAGAACAATGCTCCATGACCCTTGTCATCACAATGTGCCATGTGCTTTTCATCACAATGATCCACAACCTTGTCATCGCTATGCTCCATAAACCTTGTAATCACAACGCTCCATGAACTTCTCATCCAAATGCTCTCTCACCAGAGATATCACAATGTTCCATCACTAGTCATCACAATCCTCCCTCACCCCTGTTATCACAATGTTCCATGACCACTGTCATCACAATGCTACATCCCCTTATCATCACAATGTTCCATGACCCATGACATCACAATGTTCCATACCCACTGTCATCAAAATGTTCCATGACACATTTCATCCCAAAGCTCCAGGACCCCTGGCATCACAGTGTTCTATAACCACTGTCATCAAAATGTTCCATTACACTTTTCATCAAATTGCTGCATGACCCTGTCATCAAAATGCTCCCTGCACTTCTCATCACAATGCACCACACCCTTGTCATCAAAATGCTCCATGACATTTGTCATCACAAAGCTCCATGACCCTTGGCATCACAATGCTCCATGTCATTGTCATCACAATGCTCCATGAACCATCTCATCATATGGCTCCATGCCCTTTTCATCACAAAGCACCATGACACTTGTCATCACAATGCTCGATGCCCTTGTCATTACAATCCTCCATGACCCATGTATCACAGTGCTCCGTGCCCTTGTCATCACAATGCCCCATGCCCACTCTCATCACAACAATCCATGAAATATTTCAGACCAATGCTCAATGCTCTTCTCATCACAATGTTCCATTACCTCTGTCATAACAATGCTCTATGACACCAGCCATCACAGTGTTCCACGGCCTTGTCATCACAAGCCTCCATGACCCTTGTCATCACAATGCTCCAAGACACCTGTAATCACAATGCTCCATGCCCTTTTCATCACAAAGCTCCATGACGCATGTAATCAGAATGTTCCAAGGCCTTCTCCTCACAATGCTCCATGCCCTTGTCATCACAATGCTCCAAGACCCCTGTAATCACAATGCTCCATGCCCCTTTTCATCAGGATGCTCCATGAAACTTGTCATCACAAGTCTCCCTGGTCATCTCATCACAATGCTCCAGGACATTGTCATCACCATGCTCCATTCCATTGTCATCACAATGCTCCATGATCCCCGTCATCACAATACTCCAGGAATATTTTCAGCCCAATTCTCCATGACCCTTGTCATCACAATGATCCATGCCCTTGTCATCCTAATGCTCCATGACCCCTGTATTCACAATGCTCCGTGATGCTTGTCATCACAATGCTCCATGACACATGTCATCACAATGCTCTATGCCATTCTCAGCACAATGCTCCATGCCCTTTTCATCACAATGCTCCATGACCACTGTCATCACAATGCTCCGTGACTCCAGTCATGACAATTCTTCATAACATTTGTCATCACAATGGTCGATACCCGTGTTATCACAAGGCACTGTTACCTTTGTAACCACAATGCTCCATGAAATTTTCATCACAATGCTCCATGCCTTTGTTAGAAAAATGCTCCATGACAATTGTCATCACAATATGCGACACGCTTTTCATCCCAACGGTCCAGAAATTTGTCATCGCAATGCTCCATAAACCTTGTAATCACAATGCTCCATTCCCTTCTCATCACAATTCTCCATTACCTCTGTCATCACAATGCACCAAGACACCTGTAATCACAAAGCTCCATGCCCTTGTCATTACAATGTTCCAAGACCCCTGTAATCACAATGCTCCATGCCCCTTTTCTTCAGTATGCCCCATGAGACTTGTCATCCCAAGGCTCCATGGTTTTGTCATCACAATGCTCCAGGATATTGTCATCACAATGCTTCACGACCTTGTCATGAAAATTTTAAATGGCCCTTGTCATCATAATGCTCCAAGCCCTAATCATAACAATGCTCTATTATATTTGTCTTCACAATTCTCCATTACATTTGGCATCACAATGCTCCATGCCGTTTTCATCGCAATGGCCCATGACATATGTCATCAGAATGCTCCCTGACACCTGTCTTAACAATACTCCATGACCTTATCATCACAATCCTCCATGCCCTTGTCATCACAATGCACCATGCCCACTCTCATCACAATAATCTATGAAATTTCTCAGACCAATGCTCCATGCCCTTGTCATCACATTGCACCATGACTCCTGTCATCACAATACTCCATGAATATTTTCAGCCCAATGCTCCGTGACCTTCTCATCAAAATGCTCCAAGACCAATATCATCATATTGCTCCATGACCACTGTCATCACAACACTCCATGACACCTGACAACACAATGATCTGGGACTCTTGTCATTACAATGCTCCATTCCCTAGTCATCACAATGCTCCATGACCACTGTCATCACAATACTCCATGAATATTTTCAGCCCAATACTCCATAACGCTTGTCATCACAATGATCCATGCCCTTGTCATCCCAATGCTCCATGACCCCTGTATTCACAATGCTCCGTGACGCTTGTCATCACCGTGCTCCATGACACCTGTCATCACAATTCTCCATGCCTTTGTCATCAAAATGCTACATGACCTTCTCATTACAATACTCTATGCACTTGTCATCACAATACTCCATTACCATTGTCATCACTATCCTCCATGAACTTTGGGATAACATTGATTCATGCCCTTGTCATCACAATGCTACATGCTCCTTGAAATCAAAATGATCCATGACCTCTGTCATCGCAATGCTCCAAACACTTGTGATCACAATGTTCCATAACGCTTGTCATCACAATGCTCCATGATGCCTGTCATCACAATACTCCATGCCCTTTTCATCACAATGCTCCATGACCTTTGTCATCACAATGCTCAACACACTTGTCATCACAATGCTCCATGACACTTCTCGTCAGAATGCTCCTTGAACACTGTCACGAAAAGGCTGCATGCATTTTTCATCACAAAGCCCCATGCCGTTTTCATCACAATGCTCCATGCCATTGTCATCAAAATACTCCACAAGCTTTTCATCAGAATGCTCCATGACCCTTGTCATCACAATTCTCCATGCACTTGTCAGCACAATGCTCCCTGAACCTTGTCATCACTATGCTCCAAGCCATTGTGATCACAATGCTCCATTACCTTTGTGATCAGAATCCTCCATGACACTTGTCATCACAATGCTCCATGCCATTGTCATCACAATGGACCAATACATATGTCATCACAATGCTCCGTGACAACTCTTTTCACAATACTGCATGACCTGGTCATCACAATGCTCCATGCCCTTGTCATCACAATGTGCCATTCCAACTGTCATCACAATAATCCATGAAACTTATTAGACCAATGCTCCATGACCTTGTCATCACAATGCTCCATGCCCTTGTTATCACAATGTTCCAAGACCCCTGTAATCAGAATGCTTCATGCCCCTTTTCATCAGTATTCTCCATGAGACTTGTCATCACAAGGCTCCATGGTTTTCTCATCACAATGCTCCAGGACCTTGTCATCATAATGCTTCACGACATTGTCATGAAAATTCTCATTGGCCCTTGTCATCATAATGTTCCAAGCCGTAGTCATCACAATGCTACATTATATTTGTCATTGCAATCCTCCATTACATTTGGCATCACAATGCTCCATGCCATTGTCATCGCAATGGACCATGACATATGTCATCACAATGCTCCCTGACACCAGTCTTCACAATACACCATGCCCTTGTCATCACAATGCTCCATGCCCTTGTCATCACAATGCACCATGTCCACTGTCATCACAATCATCTATGAAACTTGTCAGACCAATGCTCCATGCCCCTGTCTTCACAGTGCTCCCTGCCCTTGTCATCACAATGCTCCATGACCCCTGTCATCACAATGCCCCGTGACTCCAGTCATCACAATGCTTCATAACGTTTGTCATCACAACGGTCCATGCCCGCGTCATCACAAGGCTCTGTGACCATTTTAACCACAATGCTCCATGAACTTTTCATCACAATGCTCCGTGACCCTTGTCATCACAGTGCTCCATGCCTTTGTCAGAACAATGCTCCATGACTTTTGTCATCACAATGTGCCATGCAATTTTCATCACAATGATCCACAACCTTGTCATTGCTATGCTCCATAAACCTTGTAATAAGAGTGCTCCATGAACTTCTCATCCAAATGCTCTCTCACATGAGATATCACAATGTTCCACCACTAGTCATCACAATCCTCCCTCACCCCTGTTATCACAATGTTCCATGACCCCTGTCATCACAATGCTACATCCCCTTATCTGAACAATGTTCCATGACCCCTGACATCACAATGTTCCATAACCCCTGTCATCAAAATGCTCCATGACCCTCTTCATCCCAAAGATCCATGAACCCTGGCATCACAATGTTCTATAACCCCTGTCATCAAAATGTTCCATTACACTTTTCATCAAATTGCTGCATGACCCTGTCATCAAAATGCTCCCTGCCCTTCTCATCACAATGCACCACACACTTGTCATCAAAATGCTCCATGACCATTGTCATCACAATGTTCCATGGCCCTTGGCATCACAATGCTCCATGTCATTGTCATCACAATGCTCCACGAACCCTCTCATCACATGGCTCCATGCCCTTGTCATCACAAAGCACCATGACACTTGTCATCACAATGCTCGATGCCCTTCCAATCACAATGCTCCATGCCTTTGTCATTACAATCCTCCATGACCCATGTATCACAGTGTTCCGGGCCCTTGTCATCACAATGCTCCATGCCCACTCTCATCACAATAATCCATGAAACATTTCAGACCCATGCTCAATGCGCTTCTCATCACAATGCTCCATTATCTCTGTCATAACAATGCTTCATGACCCCTGCCATCACAATGTTCCACGGCCTTGTCATCACAAGTCTCCATGGTCATCTCATCACAATGCTCCAGGAAGTTGTCATCACCATGCTCCATTCCGTTGTCATCACAATGCTCCATGACCCCTGTCATCACAATAATCCATGAATATTTTCAGCCCACTGCTCCATGACCTTCTCATCACAATGCTTCATGAACAATATCATCACAATGCTCCATGACCACTGTCATCACAACACTCCATGACAGCTGACAACCCAATGATCCCGGACCTCTGTCATCATAATGCTCCAAGACCCCTGTAATCACAATGCCCCATGACACCTGTCATCACAATACTCCAGGAACATTTTCAGCCCATTTCTCCATGACCATTGTCATCACAATGATCCATGCCCTTGTCATCCTAATGCTCCATGACCCCTGTATTCTCAATGGTCCGTGACGCTTGTCAACACAGTGCTCCATGACACGTCATCACAATGCTCTATGCCTTTCTCAGCACAATGTTCCATGCCCTTTTCATCACAATGCTCCATGACCCCTGTCATCACAATGCTCCATGACTCCAGTCATCACAATTCTTCATAACATTTGTCATCACGATGGGCGATACCCACGTCATCACAAGGCTCTGTTACCTTTGTAACCACAATGCTCCATGAACTTTTCATCACAATGCTCCGTGACCCTTGTCATCACAATGCTCCATGCCTTTGTCAAAAAAATGCTCCATGACCCTTGTCATCACAATGTGCCACGTACTTTTCATCCCAAAGGTCCACAAATTTGTCATCGCAATACTCCATGAATCTTGTAATCACAATGCTCCATGCCCTTCTCATCACAATGCTGCATTACCTCTGTCATAACAATACTCCATGACCCCTGCCATCACAAATTTCTATGCCCTTGTAATCACAAAGCTCCATGACACGTCATCAGTATGTTCCATGTACTTCTCATCAAAATGCTCAATGCCCTTGTCATCACAATGCTCTAAGACCCCTGTAATCACAATGATCCATGCCCCTCTTCATCTCAATGTTCCATGAACCCTCTCATCACAATGCATCATGCCAATCATCATAATGCTTCCGGCTATTGTCAGCACAAAGAAATCAAAATTCTACATGACCCCTATCATCACAGTACTCCATGAACATTTTCAGCCCAATTCTCCATGACCCTTGTCATCACAATGTTCCATGCCCTTGTCATCCCAATGCTCCATGACCCCTGTATTCACAATGCTCCGTGACGCTTGTCATCACAGTGCTCCATGCAACTTGTCATCACAATGCTCCATGCATTGGTCAGCAAAATGCTACATGACCTTTTCATTACAATGCTCTTTGCGCTTGTCATCACAATACTCCTTTACCATTGTCATCACAATCCTCCATGAAACTTGGGATCGCATTGCTTCATGCCTTTGTCATCACAATGCTCCCTGCTCCTTGAAATCAAAATGATCCATGACCTCTGTCATCACAATGCTCCAATCCCTTGTGATCCCAATGTTCCGTAACACTTGTCATCACAAAGCTCCATGATGCCTGTCATCACAATACTCCATGCCCTTTTCATCACAATGCTCCATGACCTTTGTCATCACAATTCTCAATACACTTGTCATCACAATGCTCCCTGACATTGTCGTCAGAGTGCTCCTTGAACCGTGTCACCAAAAGGCTCCATTCCTTTTTCATCACAATGCCCCATGCCATTTTCATCACAATGCTCCATGCAGTTTTCATCAAAATACTCCACAAGCTTGTCATCACAATTATCCATGCACTTGTCAGCACAATGCTTCCTGACCCTTGTCATCACAATGCTCCAAACCCTTGTCATCACAATGCTCCATTACCTTTGTCATTAGAATCCTCCATGACACTTGGCATCACAATGCTCCATGCCATTGTCATCACAATGGGCCATTACATATGTCATCACAATGCTCCCTGACACCTCTCTTCACAATACTGCATGCACTTGTCATCAAAATGCTCCATACCCTTGTATCACAATGTTCCAAGTCCCCTGTAATCAGAACGCTCCAGGCCCCTTTTCATCAGTATGCTCCTTGAGATTTGTCATCACAAGCCTCCATGGTTTTCTCATCACAATGCGCCAGGACCTTGTCATCACAATGCTTCACGACATTGTCCTGAAAATTCTCAATGGCCCTTGTCAACATAATGCTCCAAGCCCTAGTCATCACTATGCTCCATTATATTTGTCATCACATCCTCCATTACATTTGGCATCACAATGCTCCATGCTATTGTCATCGCAATGGACCATGACATAAGTCATCACAATGTTCCCTGACACCTGTCTTCACAATACTCCATGCCCTTGTCTTCACAATGCTCCATGCCCTAGTCATCACAATGCACCATGTCCACTGTCATCACAATCATCTATGAAACTTGTCAGACCAATGCTCCATGCCCCTGTCATCACAGTGCTCCATGCCCTTGTCATCACAATGCTCCATGACCCCTGTCATCACAATGCCCCGTGACTCCAGTCATCACAATGCTTCATAACGTTTGTCATCACAACGGTCCATGCCCGCGTCATCACAAGGCTCTGTGACCATTTTAACCACAATGCTCCACGAAATTTTCATCACAATGCTCCATGACACTTGTCATCAAATGCTCCATGCCTTTGTCAGAACAATGCTCCATGACCCTTGTCATCACAATGTGCCATGTGCTTTTCATCACAATGATCCACAACCTTGTCATCGGTATGCTCCATAAACCTTGTAATCACAACGCTCCATGAACTTCTCATCCAAATGCTCTCTCACCAGAGATATCACAATGTTCCATCACTAGTCATCACAATCCTCCCTCACCCCTGTTATCACAATGTTCCATGACCACTGTCATCACAATGCTACATCCCCTTATCATCACAATGTTCCATGACCCATGACATCACAATGTTCCATACCCACTGTCATCAAAATGTTCCATGACACATTTCATCCCAAAGCTCCAGGACCCCTGGCATCACAGTGTTCTATAACCACTGTCATCAAAATGTTCCATTACACTTTTCATCAAATTGCTGCATGACCCTGTCATCAAAATGCTCCCTGCACTTCTCATCACAATGCACCACACCCTTGTCATCAAAATGCTCCATGACATTTGTCATCACAAAGCTCCATGACCCTTGGCATCACAATGCTCCATGTCATTGTCATCACAATGCTCCATGAACCATCTCATCATATGGCTCCATGCCCTTTTCA